>NC_089588.1:114336569-114540915 GCF_019320115.1 Miscanthus floridulus | reverse complement strand
TCGCCTCCAAAAAAGTCGCCTCAAAAGACGCGCCTGCCGTTATTAGCCGTAGGGAGAGAAATAACCCCCCCGATTCCTTTCAGGCAAAGGAACTGGGCACCGAGCCCGCTACGGTCCAGGGGTTCGAAGGCTGGGCCCTTAGGGGTTTCGACAGCCGCCCCAGGGCAAAAGAGTCAGGGGCGACTACGGGCGAGCCTATACGAGGCCGAGGCCCAAGCAAGCGAAACGCTTGGGACGCCCTGTGTCGTGTCCGAGACCGGTAGGGAGGTCTCCGAATGGGATCCCACCGTAGGGAGGCACCGAGCCACTGAGGCCCAGCGAACGGCCTCGGCACCCACTAGAGAAACCCTCTGGTACTCTTGGAGCACGTCTCCGGACCGCTAGCCGACCCCCAGTGAACGGGGTACGGGCCTCCACTCGGACTTACCCAATAACAGCTCACCGGAAATGCCATCGCTCGCGCCCACCGAGGGTAGCGTGGCACATTCCACCCCTCCTTCCGAGCGAAAAGGAAGCGCGAGGGTCGAGTAAAAAGTCAGGAGAATCCCTGATGGCCCTCTTGCTCCGCGCTGAGGCTAAGGGACTCTTCCTGCAAAAACATTACCGAGGCCCAGCGACTTAGGCTCGCACACGAGGGGGCTCGGCAAAATAAACCCTCCTTCCGAGCGAAAAGGAAGCGCGAGGGTCGTTCAAAAAGCCAGAAGAGCTCCTGACGGCCCTCTTGCTCCGTGCAGAGGCTAGGGAGCTCCTTCTGCAAAAGACGCCGAGACTCCGTGACCTAGGCTCGCACCCAAGGGGGGCTCGACAGACAGACCCTCACACGTGAGGGGCGAACCAAAAAGCCAGGGGGACCTCTGATCGCTCTCTCGCTCCACGCGAGAGACTCGGGGGCTCCTCCTGCAACTTTGCTGAGACCCAGCGGCTCAAGCTCGCACACGAGTGGGCTCGGCAAACAGCCCCCCCGTCCGAGCGAAAAGGACGTGCGGGGGACGGACAAAAAAGTCGGGAGGACCCCTGACCGCCCTCTCGCTCCGTGCAGAGGCTCAGGGGCTCTTCCTGCACCCAAGATAAAGACAAAGCGACCCAAGCCCGTTACGGTCCAGGGGTTTGAAGGCTGGGCCCCTAGGGGTTTCGACAGCTGCCCCAGGGCAAAAGAGTCAGGGACGACTATGGGCGAGCCTGTACGGGCGCGCCCTGTGTTGTGTCCGAGACCGGCAGGGAGGTCTCCGAATGGGATCCCACCGTAGGGAGGCACCGAGCCACCGAGGCCCAGCGAATGGCCTCGGCACCCACTAGAGAAACCCGCCGGTACTCTTGGAGCGCGTCTCCGGACCGCAAGCCGACCCCCAGCGAACGAGGTACGGGCCTCCACTCGGACTTACCCGATAACAGCTCACCAGAAATGCCGATGCTCGCGCCCACCGAGGGTAGCATGGCATCTTCCACCCCTCCTTCCGAGCGAAAAGGAAGCACGGGGGTCGTACAAAAAGCCAGGGGAACCCCTGACGGCCCTCTCGCTCCAGGCGGAGGCTGAGGGGCTTTTTCCGCAGCATCGTCAAGGCCCTGCGATCCGAACTCGCACCCATGGGCCCGGCAAACACCCCTCACTCGAAAGAGAAAAAAGCCCCTGAAGAAGCGAAATCACTCCTCCAGGGCCTCGGGGGCTACACCCGGCGGGTGCGCTCGCGCGCACCCACCGAAACCTCGAGTACAAAACACCATCCCAACGGGAACTGTCGAGAGCCAATCCTCGTCAGAACCTCAGGGGGAGTGCCTCCACTCCCCCCAAGGCTCGGGGGCTACTGTCGGATACCGTGAGAAGGGGTACCCTAAACAAAACCCAAAAAACGACTGCTTAGACTTCGTAAAGATCGAAACTAGCTAAACATCGCTGGCCTCGGCCGATTCTCTGACTCGCCCGAGGCCCCCTCACCGCTGGCCTCGGCCGATTCTCCGACTCGCCCGAGGCCCCCTCACCACTGACCTCGAGCGACTCCCCGCCAAAGGCCTCGGCCGGGCCACCGACCCTCCGTCTCGCGCGAGGTGGGCTCGGCAGCACTCCGCTGCCTCTTCCTTCTCCCGTCCCTCTGACAAAACATCGTGTCGCATTAACTCAGCCAACTGCTGCCCCTGACATCGGCCGCATGCTCGGCACAGTACAGCGGAATGGCCGACGGGACAAGAGGCAGGACGGGGCAGGGGTTACCCGCCACTGTGCTAACCACTATGCACATGGTTGACGCCCATGCCTCACTGAGCTGCCAACTCCTGCTCCAAGGACAACGCAGCATGGGGAGCCACGTCTGGGCTACTGTGGCCTCAGAATCAGTACCCAGGACCAATAATTCCCTCCAAGGCCTCGGCAGTTTGCTTCAGGGGCTCGGCAGCCTGACGACCCATGTCCGCCGGGGCCCCCCGCAATGGCTTGGCCTCGGCACCTGCAGAGCCACAGCTCCCCACGACGTCATCACACGATGACCTGCACGTCGCCCGGACTGGGCAGGGGTTACCCGCCACTGTACTAACCACCATGCACATGGTGGACGCCCATGCCTCACTGTGCTGCCGACTCCTGCTCCGAGGACAACACAGCGTGGGGAGCCACGTCTGGGCTACTGTGGCCTTGGAATCAGTACCCAGGTCCAATAACTCCCCCTAAGGCCTCGGCAGTTTGCTTCAGGGGCTCGGCAGCCTGAGGATCCATGTCCGCCGAGCCCCCCACGATGGCTCGGCCTCGGCATCTGCAGGGCTGCTGCTCCCTACGACGTCATTACACGGTGACCAGCATGTCGCCCACCATGTCCTGCATCAAGCTGTACTGGAGCCCCACGACGCACAAATCGAGTATGACCGGCGCGTCACTTCTGCACGACAAGGACGGGGCCACTCCATCGACCATACCATAACAGTGGCTGGCTACAGGGCTCGGACACGCCACCCCATTTACAGAAGCGCTATGTAGCAACCTATGTACGGTCCCAGTTCTCCCTTAGAGTATAAAAGGGAGAGACCGGGGCCATTTCTAGGGGGAGGCAGAAAGACGAACACACCGCTAGAACTACGCACTCCTACGCTGCTTGGGAACAACGCCTCAAGTAGCCCGCACCACCCACGCCGAGACCTGGGGCTAGATCCCTCTCTCACCTAGCTTGTAACCCCCTACTACGAGCACTCCGGTGCAAGGAATACAAGATCGATCTCTCGGACTGGACGTAGGGCCTCGATTGCCTGAACCAGTATAAACCTTGTGTCTCTTTGCATCACCATCCGGGATTAGGGGCATGCAGCACAAATTCACTCGTTGGTTGAGGGACCCCTGGTTCCAAAGCACCGACATAAGGGTTCTAAGAGCAACTCTAACCAAGCCCTTGAGGCCTTATCTCATTTTGAGAGCTCAAACACATGAAACCCTTTCCAACTGAGCCCCTATTCAGCCCCCCATAAATGAGGGACTCTCATTTCTCTCTCCTAAACCCTCGGACATAGAAGCCACTCATCCTTCCCCCTATTCCTCTTTTCTCTCTTCCCATAAAGCTGACAAGTAGGACCAATGAACAGGGCCAATGACAATACAATGTAAAGTGGAAAAATTTAGAAGATCGGTTGGAGTGCGTTGAGAAGTAATATAAGGGATGAAATATGAACGAGGGACTCTAACTTGAAGGAATAGGGAGCAAAATTTAAGGGCTTGGTCGGAGTTGCTCTAATAGGAGCCATGCTGGATGTCGTTTTCTACCTTGAGCCTTCATGGCTTAAGTAGAGGTTTCGCTGGAGTTGCTTTTATTCACTAGGTGGTGCATCGTGGGTTGCTAACATCAGCACCAAAAAGAGGCATGGGTAGCCTTTGCATGAGTGGATTTAGATAGGTTTAAACAGAGTTTTGATCCACCCAATGGATCTTGGTGCGATCGATATGTATGAGAGAGATGACCCATAGATGTAACGGATGTAACCCAATTCAGTTCAGCCTATTAATTAATCTTTCTTGTTGATTAGATTGAGTTTGAAATGGGCGGGGGGGGGCCTAGGATGGGTCAATCGTGATCGTGATTTTTAATTTTTAGACCCTGTTTATTTGGACTTCCTAGAAGCTTTTGGACCTCAACTTTTGAACCTTTTAGAAGCCAAAAAGCTCCGAAAGCTAAAAGCCACATGCCCACTATAATGAAGCACATTGATGTCCGCCACCATTTCATAAGAGATCACCAACAAAAAGGGAACATTTGTATTGAGAGTGTAGGCACCGAAGATCAACTTGCCGATATATTCACCAAGCCATTGGATGAGAAAAGGTTTTGCAAGCTAAGGAATGAGTTGAACATATTGGATTTCTCAAATATGTGTTGAAGCACCCCCCACTCATATGACATGCCTCTCCTTCGAGCAATCCAAGGTAAAAGTTGATTGGCATGACATACATCTTTGCTAAGGACATGATTAGTGCATCTAGTCACATTTTCAATTTTATTAGGACCTTTTCAAGTGGTTCTATTTGATTAGGCTCATTCATGAAAATCAAATGAATTTGATATTTATATGATATCACTATTGCTTCTATGCTTGATTTGATCTAGTGATAGCATATAAAATGTTTGTGGGCTTGTAAACCTAGTGTTTAATCTAGAAAACTCAACATGGTACAAGATAACCCTTATTTGGAGGTGTGAAGAAGCTTGTCCTTGGATCAAACCGAGTTAAATATCTTTGGCAAATGATCTAGATTAGACCAAATTTTGAAAAATGATCCTCACCCCATTGATTGACATTGATAATCTCGACCCTACAAGTAATACTATCTACATTTAGAACCTTTGTGGTCATTGATGACAAAGGGGGAGAGAAACAAAGATAGTAGTAAAAATAGTGAAAAAGGGGGAGAAATATCATAAAGGGAGTGAAACATAAAGATATCTTGATATATGACATAAGGGGAGAGATATGACAAAGGAAAGGGATCAACTAAAATTTTTTAGCACACAAGTAGGGGGAGCAAGCTCATGAACTTGTATGGTGCATTTGAATGTGCATTTCATATGTTTGCTTGCATGGCACAAGTATTAAATTTAAACATCCATGCTTGTGTGATGAAGGTTAGTTGTAAGATTGAATGATGAAATAAAATCACTAGATAACTTTCATTCCCAAGTAAGTCTTTATAAGTGGTATCTTTCCAAAGTATATTTTCAAGTGATATTAAGCTAACCATGGTGCTAAGGAAGGTATAATGGTGCACTCCGATTGGTATCACGCTTCAAAGGTCCATCTTTTATACCTTAGCATCTTGTGGTAGACATTGACTCCTATATTTCCTATCTAAGCATATGTGCAAGCTACAATCTAAACTCTTAGCACATATGTAGGCGGAGCAATTGCTACCATTTGGGGTTCATAAAACTTGTCCATATTCTTTTACACATGGTAAATATGCTTGGGCAAGCAATATGGATTCAATTGAATTTTATTTCATATCTTTGTATAAGGGTTGTCATCAATTACCAAAAAGGGGAAGATTGAAAGCTTTAGTTTAGTTTTGGTGAATTGATGAAACCCTACGTGCTAACCTAGTTTATCAAGTGATCATGAGATAGGTAGCACACTTCAAGTGGAGAAGCTAATGAAGATCATAGCATGGCAATGGTGATGGCATGGTGATGATCAAGGGCTTAAACTTGAATGGAAGAATGAGAAAAACAAAAAGCTCAAGGCAAAGGTATAAACCATATGAGCTATTTTGTTTTGGTGATCAAGACACTTAGAGAGTGTGATCACATTTAGGTTTGATAGCCATACTATTAAGAGGGGTGAAACTCATATTGGAATGTGGTTATCAAAGTGCCACTAGATGCTCTAACTCATTGCATATGCATTTAGGATCTAGTGAAATGCTAACACCCTTGAAAATGTTTGTGAAAATATGCTAACACATGTGCACAAGGTGATACGCTTGGTGGTTAGCACATTTGAGCAAGGGTGGAGAAGTTAGAAGTGAAAAGGAGTTCGTCGCGAAGACGCTGGCGTCGGTCAACTGACCAGACGCTGGGTCTAAAAGCACCGGACGCTGGCTGCTTGCATCCGGTCAAACTGGTAAGATGTCACAGTGCCTAGGGTTAACCATCGGACGCTGGACTGTGTTTGGTCGAGGTGGACCAGACATGTCCGGTCGAAGAAATATGCCTCGGGGAGCTTACTAGAAATGACCAGACGCTGGGGCTTCAGCGTCCAGTCAGTTTTACCGGAGCGTCCGGTCAGTTTTACCGGAGCGTCCGGTCAGCTTCGTAGCTGTTAAAATCTAACGAACAACGTTTGAAGCTGGTGACGCGTGGCGTCCATCGGGCGACCGGACGCTGAGGGCTAGCGTCCGGTCAGTCTGACCGGAGCGTCCGGTCACCCCGTGTTGTGCCCAGTGAAGGGGTACAACGGCTCTATTTCGTGGGGGCTTCTATTTAAGCCCCATGACCGGCTATGGCTCATATCTTTGGCCATTTTTATTGACATAGCAACCTTGTGAGCCTAGCCAAAGTCCTCCCACTCATCTTCATCATTGATTCATCATCATAGTGAGATTGGGAGTGATCCAAGTGCATTGCTTGAGTGATTGCATCTAGAGGCACTTGGTATTCGTGTTTCGCTGCGGATTTCGCTTGTTACTCTTGGTGGTTGCCGCCACCTAGACGGCTTGGAGCGGCGAGGATCATTGAGCGGAGGTGGTGATTGTCTCCGGCTCCGATCATGGTGATTGTGAGGGGTTCTTGACTTTTCCCCGACGGAGCGCCAAAAGGTACTCTAGTGGATTGCTCGTGGCTTGTGTGATCCTCATCTTGTGTTGGTTGTGCGGCACCCTATTGAGGGTTTGGCGTGTGATGCCAATTAGCGCGTGAACCTCTAAGTGAGTGAATCGCCACAACGAGGACTAGCTTGCCGGCAAGCAAGTGAACCTCGGTAAAAATCATTGTGTTCATCATTGATTCTGAGGTGATTGGTCTTCATTGTTATTCATCTTTGTGATTGATTGGTTTTTCATCTACACGGCGGTATAACTTTCTTAATCACTCTTTTTACTTTACCGCAAACTAGTTGACAAGCTCTTTATAGTAGCTAATTGTGAGAGCTTGCTTGCTTAGTTGGTGTGGCTCTTTAGTTAGCTTTTGAGAGCACACTAACATAGGGTAGTGTCATAGCTATTGTGTGAATAGACACTATCTAAACTAGAATTATGGTAGGTGGCTTGCATTTTGAGTAGGCTAGTGCAACACTTGCTTCGCCTTATAATTGTCTAACCATTTTGTTAAGTGTTGTTGTAGAAATTTTATTAGGCTATTCACCCCCCCCCTCTAGCCATTAGGACCTTTCACAAGTGAACGGTCGACACAACAGGGACTAGCTTGGTGGCAACCAAGTGAACCTTAGGAGAAAAATCACCGTGTCAACCTTGTCATCATCTTCTCGGTGGTTTGCTCTTTACATACATGAGCTCTTTACTTAGTTCATATACTTTGTGCTTGTGTAGTTGCTCTAGTAACTAGTTTAGTTTTAGTAACTTGCTAGTTATCTTCTTTGCTTGTGTAGCTTAGAAGTAGATCCCTTGCGTAACTAGTTGGCTTGTGTAGCCTTGCTAGTTACATTGCTTAGTTTGTGTAGCTAAGTAATTTGAGCTCTCTAGTTTGGCTTGTGTAGCCTCGCTATTGAGCATTGCTACTGAGCTTAGGCTTTGTGCGCTTTGCTTTATTAGTTTGTGTAGGAGCTCCCCGGTGTGCTTAAAGTACTAGTTGCTTAGGTTTATATGACCTTGCAACCTAGACTTGTTTAGGTGAGCTTCCTAGCCCGGCACCTTAGTAGCATAATTAGTTCATTGTTTAGGTGCTTGAAGTAATAGGTAGAGAGGTGTAGTCTTGGCTAGACCGATAAGTTTAATTCCGCATTTGTTTCGGTTAGTCGGCACGATTAATTTTAGAAAGGACTATTCACCCCCCCCCCCTCTAGTCCGCTATCTCAACCCTACAAGTGGTATCAGAGCTAGGTCTCTTATTTGTGGTCTTCACCGACCTGAGAGGATGGCGAGGTATGGGCTAGATGTTGAGTGTCCATACACTTTTGATGGCACACACTTTACACGGTGGAAAAATTGGATGATTTGCAATTTTAAGTTCATTTGCCCTCAAATGTGGTGGATCGTAGATGTGGGCTTTTCTCATGCGATTGATAGAAATAATGCAACTCAAGCGCAAAAGAAATGCCTACATCTCGATTACCAAGCTACTAACATTTTCTATCAATCTATGAAAGATAACATATTTGGTGAGATCATGGACATGACGAGCGCTCATGAGATATGGGTTTATCTCAATGAGAAATATGGGGTGATCTCTGATGATGTTGATGAAGAGCCCAAGGAGGAGACACATGAGGATGTTGAGCATATCCACAGCACCGTGATTGTGGAGGATTGCTCCACCTAGTCAAGTGATGGTGATGATGATGGTCACTCTACCACAAGATCACTTGACAAGATTGTTGATGAAGGCCCAAGCTCAAGTGATGCAATTGATGTTTCTACTTCAAGCACACTTGATGATGATGATGATGATTCATGCTCGGGCTATGAGAGTGATGTCTCTACAAGCTCTCCTACTACACCACATTGCTTCACGTCACACAGTGACGCTAAGGTATCAATTGATAATGTGGTTGTTGATTGTGATGATCCAAATTTTGAGCTTGTTTGTAGACTCACCAAGGCTTTAGAAAAAGAGATGGACAAAACAAAGAAATTGAAAAGTGAAATCTTGTTTCTAAAGGATACATGTGAACAACAAAAACATCTACTTCATGTTACTACTTGTTCACATGAGGAGCTAAAATTGGCTCATGAGGAACTTAGTGTTGCTAATGATACTTGGTAAAAGACCATGCTTTTCTCACTAACAAGCTTTCTAATGGAGAGATTAAACTAGTGAGAGCTCATCATTTGGGTCAAATGATCAATCATATAATGTTGCTAACCCTTGTGATGTAGGCAAGAAGCATGTATCCACCTCTTGTGATGATTTATTAGATATGCCATGTTCTTCACAAATAGACTTGTTCTACTTCTATGTCTTGTGAGACTAACATTTTGAAGGAGAACAATGAGCTCAAAAATGAAGTGAAGAATTTGAGCAACAAATTAGAGAGGTGCTACAACACCAAAGTCACATTTGAGCATATGATGAAGAATCAAAGAAGCTATGGTGACAAGAGTGGCATTGGTTTCAACAAGAGCAAAATCAAAGGCAAGAGATGGGGAAAGAGAAGATATGAAAAAGAGATGAAGAAGCAAGAAAAAGAAAAGTTATCTCATTTCATGTGCTACCGGTGCCATGAAATGTGACATCTTGCAAATGCTTGCCCCAACATAGAAAAGCTCAAGTTGAAGAAAGAAGAAGAGATGCTCAAGCATGTCAAGTGCTACAAATGCCGCACTAAAGGTCACCTTACCTCTATGTGCCCAACCAAGCAATTGGTGAAGCAATAAGATGAGCCTCAACCAAAGCCACAAGTTGAGCAAGAAATAAAGCCCCAAGATCAAATTCAAGTCAACCATGAAAATGGTGGTGACATGGGGAATAAGTTGAAGAAGACAAGAAGAGGAAGAAAAGCAAGGCATCCAATGCTTATTCAAGATGCCAAGATGATGAGCAAGAACAAAGAAGAGAGGATGAAAAAGTTTGCTCACATCAAGTGCCATGCATGTGAAGATATGGGACACTTTGCCTCGGAGTGCCCCAAAAAGCTTGAGAAGAAGATTCAAGCAAAAGAGAAGAGGCAAGGCAATGAGAAGCACAACATGAGCAAGGAAGAGAAGGCTCAATCAAAGAGAGTGTGCTACTTATGCCGGAAAAGGGGACACATGGCAAATTCATATCCCCTAGCTAACACTTCTAAGCCTATTTCAATTGTTGATAATCATGTGCTTAGAAAGGATGGTAATGGTACCTCTATGATTGCTATTGCAAAACATCCCATTACTCATACTAAGACAATGCCTAAGTATATTGCTCCTAACTTGAGAGGACCCAAACTAGTTTGGGTACCATCAAAAAGTGGATGAATGTGTATAGGTACCATGGCATTAGAGGCTTGATTCAAATGATATTCATATTTTTCATTATATGATTGAGTCAAGTATTGATGTGATAATCTTACCCCAATGCCAAGTCAAATAAGTGAAGTCCAAATGCTACAACATACAAGTGTCATATTCAAGTTGTGGTGATTAATTGGATATGTTAGATGGCTTGCAAAATATTGAGTTGAAGCTTGCTAATGGATGGTCATAAGCTACAAAGGTATATATCAAGTTGATCAAAAGTTTATTTGGGTGCATATGAATTGATTGAATTGGATATATATAACTACTATCCTGTAGCTGGCTATAGAATAACTTATTCTGTAGCCACTTTGAGTTACGATAATTACTATGTTATTTTACGAGATTATAGTAACTCCTTACTAAGTGGTTTAATATAACATTATGGTAAATATCCCCATGTGTTATAGTAACCCAACTATCGTAAATATGTATTTATATTATGGTAAATTAGTATATAAAATTATAGTAAATGGAGGTGGCTACAGAATAACTTATTTTGTAGCCGGCTACTGAATAGCCTCTCCCTATATATATATATATATATATATATATATATATATATATATATGTTGCTTGCTATAAGATGATTGAATGGATATAATGCTTAGCAATCAAGTTTGAGTTGGTTTGAATGGATATGTTCATGAGACTACCTTTAGTAAGTGGATTGAATGGATTTATGTCTTGTGAAAGTATTCAAACAAATTAAGTTCAAGTTTGGTTCAATTTGAAGTAGTATAGCTCAAGTGTTGAAATCTGTCCAATATTTAAAATCTGAGCTAGCAGTGATCATAGCCACATTTGAATGATCAAATCTTATTGGATTGGCTTGAAATTTGGTATACATGCTCTACACTTATGGTATTAGATTCAATAAAAATTTTATGATCATTGGATAAGTGATACTTCGGTTTTGGAGTGGATTTTGTCAACACAAGTGCAGCAGTTTTCAGCATGTACCTATATGAGAAGATGTGAAATCTGGTAGCTATCTAGAATTCAAATGAAGCTCAAGTTTTTACAGCTTCTAGAAGACTTAGTGAAGCACATCTTCACCAAATTTAGTGGTTATTGGATATGTACTTTGGAAGATATGATTTATTCTTTGAAGAGCACAGAATCTGTCAGAAAAGTGACAATTATTGATTGAAAGGTCCTCAAGTTGAAATTTAGTGATCAAGAGTCACTTTGATTGAAAGGTCCTCAAGTTGAAATCTTATTTATAAGTGGTTGAGGCACCTATGTTTGGTTTTGGAATGAGCTACAAGCATGACAAGTGATGAGTACAAGGCCATTTGATTGTGGAGTATATTTGGTACTCAAATTGAAGATTAAGACCAAGCTCAAGATGAAGATCAAGTTTAAGTTCTAGTGACAATTAAATATCATTTGATAGAAAGAAAAGGACTTAAACAAGTAGAAAGAAAATGACTTAAAGAAGGATTCAAGGTTACTCACTAAGTTAAGTCCAACATATAGATCAATCAAACAAAGTCATTTCAAGTGAGCATCAACATTTGGAGAAGATTGAATGTAATGCGCAAGGCAAAGGTATAACCTAGGGCATTTCATTTCACCGGTCATAGGTGTGTAGAGAAGCTTATGACCAGGTTTAGGATAGATGGCCGTACTATCAAGATGGGCAAACTTGTTTGCATATCGGTCATCTAGTGCCACTTGAGCGATCTAACATTGCGATATGCTAGGATCGAGTGGCGTGGTGAGAACAAGTGAAAACCCTTTGAAAAATGTTTGTGAAAATGCTAACTCACTTACACATATGGTGGTACACTTGTGGAGTTGGCACATTTGCAAAGGGGTTAAAGAAATGGTGAAGAGGTGCTCACTGTGGAGCACCGAACGTAGTGACCAGACACTGGCCCTGTGGGACCAGACGCGTCCGGTGGCAAACCATAGGAGAAGGGCTTCACTACCGTTGCGACCGGACGCTGCCCTTGGGTGCGACCGGATGTGACTCTGCTCAGCTGGGTGAGTAGCTCAGAGGCGACCGGACGCTAGGTGAGTCCGGTCGATGAAAATCATCTTTGGAACCTCTTTGAGTTGGACCGGACGCTGAGGCGTTGCGAGTATGATCAAGTGACCGGACACGTCTAGTGTGAGTACTGTGCGCCCACACGCAAAGACGCCATTGCACGTCAACGGTAACTTTCAAATGGTCGGGACACGTGTCAACGGGCGATACACCGGACGCTGGTGACCGGACACGTTCGGTGCACCTGCAACGCGTCCGGTGCAACATTAACAGCGCGTGAGCTGAGGTAGTCGTTGGAGATGAACGGCTATGGTTGAACATGAGAGACACGTGGCAACATCTGGTGGACCGGACGCTGCGCGACCGGACGCGGCGCGTCCGGTTGTTGCACAGAAAGCCCAGTAAAGGGGTATAACGGCTCTATTCTTTTGTGGGCTATAAATCCAAGCATAAGCCGGCCTTGGGCTGGTTGCTGAGCACCCTTGAGCCTTGGTGGCTTGTGTAGGTGTGCTTGAGAGCTCTCTAACTCACTTGTGCTTGCAAAAGTGTGAATCGATTGTAAGTGAGTGCGATTCTAGTGCGTTGCTTTGTGAGATAGCATCGAATGGCACTAGGTGTTCGTGTTGCAAGCCGGTGGTGCTTGTTACTCTTAGAGGTTGCCACCTCCTAGATGGCTTGGTGGCTTGTGGCTCCGTCGAAGCACGCAAGAAGATTGTGCGTGGCTCCGGAAAAGGCTTGTGAGGGGCATTGTGCTCGCCCCGCGGGGATCGCGAAGAGCAACTCTAGTAGAACGTGTCATTGAGCTACCTTCACTTATGGCACCCTATTGTGGGCTAGGTTCTTGCGGCGCCCAGTGTGGGCTAGGTTTGTGGGAACACCTATTAGCCGTCAAACCCCAAAGTGAACGGTCGACACAACGGAGACTAACTTGGTGGCCACCAAGTGAACCTCGGGAGAAAAATCACCATGTCAAGCTTGTCATCATCTTCTCGGTGGTTTGCTCTTTACATACATGAGCTCTTTACTTAATTCATATACTTTGTGCTTGTGTAGTTGCTCTAGTAACTAGTTTAGTTTTAGTAACTTGCTAGTTATCTTCTTTGCTTGTGTAGCTTAGAAGTAGACCCCTTGCGTAACTAGTTGGCTTGTGTAGCCTTGCTAGTTACATTGCTTAGTTTGTATAGCTAAGTAATTTGAGCACTCTAGTTTGGCTTGTGTAGCCTTGCTATTGAGCATTGCTAGTGAGCTTAGGCTTTGTGCGCTTTGCTTTATTAATTTGTGTAGGAGCTCCCCGGTGTGCTTAAAGTACTAGTTGCTTAGGTTTATGTGACCTTGCAACCTAGACTTGTTTAGGTGAGCTTCCTAGCCCGACACCTTAGTAGCATAATTAGTTCATTGTTTAGGTGCTTGAAGTAATAGGTAGAGGGGTGTAGTCTTGGCTAGACCGATAAGTTTAATTCCGTATTTGTTTTGGTTAGCCAGTGCGATTAATTTTAGAAAGGACTATTCACCCCCTCTAGTCCGCTATCTCGACCCTACAACTAGCCTATCAGTATTCTCTCTCCGACTTGTACCTTGGCGGATCTAGGCTCTACTTGATGCCTGCATTCAAGACAACTCTGGTAATTGACTTCTGATTCAAAGTAAGTATTGTTTTCTGGTGTTCATTAGGATCATGACTCGTTTGAGTGCTTTAATCCTTGTAGCTCTTGGATTAAAGTATTAATCGTTAGTGTGAGCGTGGTGCTTAGACTTTCAGTTACTCGTGGATGCACCCTGCATTCCGGAATAGTGGTAGATCGTGGGAGTGACAGTCTCGTTGATCCTCTGTAGTCCACTTCCCGTCTATAGGGCTAGTAGGACGTGTGTTGAGAAGGAGGAAGTATATTTTTGCTACACTCTTCCTTAGTAATGTCCCCAAGTGAACACTAGAATACAAACACTTTCTTATAAGTTAGAAGTTAAGACCCTTAGAAGTTCTTTCTACACTCTTGTTGTCCTTAACCTTGTTGCCCTCCCAGGTTAAGTTAGTTCATAGTTAATCTCACACGTTTCCCTGTCGATACGATACTCTTGAATACTCTTGGGTGAAAAGCTACAATCGATATCCGTGCGCTTGTGGATTATTCTACGTGCCCTTATAGATACCAACAATTCCAAGGTTAGAGAGATGAATTTGGCCATTCATGGCATTGCTTGCAAAATTCCATAGAAACTCATTAGAGAAAATTGGGAGAATCTCATGGAGAGATTGAGCAAGGGTTGGTCTTGAGCTTACCCTTGAGATGGTGGAGAGATCACCAAGCCTCATGCTCTAACATGCATGAAGAGATTGAGAGTTAGGGTTTGAGAGAGAATTTCAAGGGAAATCATCATGAGAGCTCTTGAGCTAACCATGGGTGAACATGGAGAGGGAGGTGCTCTTGGGGTTGATGAATTGCTGATCTTGCTGCACTTGAATCCTTCCCTTCCTCTCCTTCTTGCTCCAATCCACTTCCTCTCTCTAGTTCTTCCCTTGTTCTTCTTCCTTGAGAGAGAGTGGGAGGGTGAGGAATGGAAGAGTGAGTGAGGAATGGAGCTGCATCTAGTGAGACTTAGCTACATTTTGTGCATATGATAGGTGGGTCCCACCAGAGAGTGGAAAACAACTCACTTTCCACTCACTGCTGCTGGTCCAGTGATCTGGCCGACAGTCCGTCAGGCGAAACATTCCGTCAATCCACTGCCTTTGAGAATTGATTTAGAAATTGGGATTTCTTAGCATTGGGGCCAAATCTTGGTGTCCAAGAGATAACCAACCATCTATGGAGAGATTAATAGTATTGATTAGCATCTTCCGGAGAACATTCTTCTAATGTTGATTTCTAATTGACCATGGTCAACTCCAATTTGACTTCAGTTGACTGCAGAGAAATAGAGAGATTGATTTATGAATTTAGAGTCCTTGTCCTAGTGAAGAACACAAGGGATCCATTTGAGAGAGGGATAGGGGGGTCTCCAGGGGTTTGAAGGGCTCAACATGGTGATCAAGGAGACTATTATCAAAGTTTTAATTTAGAACGACTTTGGGTCGTTGCATCCTCCACCTTGCAGCTGTCAGTGACTCTAGCCGCCGCCACCGCTTCAGGAGAGCCGTGCCATGCCACCGTCTCTAGTCTTTCGCTGCCTTCGAGGTTCCGGGGACTAGGCACAGCAGAAGCAGCAGCCGCCGCCACCCCTTTTCTATGGAGAGAAGAGTGGGATAGAGACGAGTGGGTAAGAAGTGTCTAGGGTTACACAGTTCGGAAGATGAGACTATTTGGGTGGTCAGCCGGCCATTATCTAAGGCCGTTGATGCTTTAGCTGTCGTTAAATGAAGACCCATTTTAGCGGTTATCTCTAGTTAAACATAGCTATTATTAGCGCTTATGATTGTTTAGCGCCGAAAGTTAATTCTCCTAGTTGTACTCTTTAAGTTAGGGGGTGTTTGATCCCCAGGGCTAAAGTTTAACCCTGTCACATCGGATGTTTGGACACTAATTTGGTGTATTAAACATAGATTAATTACAAAACTAATTACACAGATTGAGACTAATTTGTGAGACGAATCTATTAAGTCTAATTAGTCCATAATTTGACAATGTTGTGCTACAGTAAACATGTGCTAATGATGGATTAATTAGGCTTAATAGATTCGTCTCGCTAATTAGTCTACTCATGTGCAATTAGTTTTATAATTAGCTCATGTTTAGTCCTCCTAGTTAGCATCCAATAAACTTTAGTCCCTGGATCCAAACACCCCCTCAGTGTAACTAGGAATTCGGGTGTGGGAAGGAATATTTCGCCTGATTTTTCTAGGTGGAATTGGTATGACTAAAAACACATGTGTGGTGAAGGAATATTTCATCTGATTTTTCTAGGTGTCATGTAACTAAAAATCCAGATGTCATGTAGGAATATTTCACCCCATTCTTACCAACACTTTTAATTCGAGTGTGGAACTTCCTTCCACGAACTTGAATTTTATATTATTAAATGCTCGTAAAATTCGAGTGTAGGAAGGAAAATTTTCACCTAGCAAAACCAGTTTATTATTTAGGAGACAAGTCCTATTTAATTCGGAAGGAATAATTGCTTCGGTAAACTGATTTTTGCAAGGACCTTTGCCAGTCAACGGCAATGTGTCGATGTCTTCTACCGGTCGCCATGGCCGTAGCCCGTAGGCAGGAAACCTCTGAGCTCTGCGCCTCTGCCTGAAGAGGAAACAGCGGGCTTCTCTTGCCGTCCATGTCCTTTGGCGTGCAGTGCTCTCGATGCAGAGGCAATGAGGCTCATGGAGTCATGTTTCTAATTATTTTACGACTATACAGATAAGCCTCTGGGTTGCTGAGGAATACTAGTCAAGAAACAGAGTGGATCGTCGGAGATGAAGCTGAAGCATGCCTGGGACGTATGGGGGGAGTGGGAGATCCGCGTGCTGGTCCTCTCCAGCCTCGCCCTGCAGGTCTTCCTCCTCTTCGCCGGCGGCCTGCGCAAGCGCGTCGCCGAGTGGTGGCTGCGCATGCCGCTCTGGCTGGCATACCTGCTCGCCGACTACGTCGCCATCTACGCGCTAGGCAACCTATCCCAGAACCAGAAGCTCTGCGACGGGTCCCGGGACGCCGAGATGCACGTGCTCGTCTTCTGGGCCCCGTTCCTCATCCTCCACCTCGGCGGCCAGGACACCATCACCGCGTTCGCCGTCGAGGACAACGAGCTCTGGCTGCGCCACTTGCTCAGCCTCGTGTCGCAGGTCGTCCTCGCCGGGTACGTCTACTGGAAGTCGCGCCCGGGCGTCCGGCTCATGGTCCCGGCGATCGTCATGTTCGTGGCCGGCGTGACCAAGTACGGCGAGCGGACGCTGGCGCTCCGGGCGGCGAGCATGGGCAGCCTGCGCAGCTCCATGCTGACGCCGCCGGACCCGGGCCCCAACTACGCCAAGTTCGTGGAGGAGTGCCAGTCGAGGAGGGACGCCGGGCTGGTGGCCAAGATCGTCATCGTGCCGGAGAGGCCTCCCGACGACGACGCCCGCGTCGAGGTGAAGCGGGTGGCGTACAGCGACCTGGTGTACAGCGCGCACCGGCTCTTCCACACCTTCCGCCGCCTCTTCGTAGACCTCATCCTCAGCTTCCAGGACCGCATCGACAGCCTCGCCTTCTTCCGGAAGCTGGAGATGGAGCAGGCGTTCAAGGTCGTGGAGATCGAGCTGGTGCTCATGTACGAGTCCCTCCACTCCAAGGCCCCCGTGATCCACGGCTGGCTCGGCCGGGGCCTGCGCGTCTTCACCCTGGCCGCGCCCGTCGTGTCGCTCGTGCTCTTCGCGCGCGCCGCCGCCGAGATGCGAGGCTACGGCTACGCGAGCGTCGACGTCGACATCTCCTACGTGCTCCTGGGCGGCGCCGTCTTCCTGGAGACCTACGCCATCCTCCTGATGGTCATCTCCCCCTGGACGTACGCCGACCTGCGGGCCAGCGAGCGGCTCCGGCCGGCGGCGAAGGTGGTGTTCTGGCTCATCGAGTTCTTCCAGCCGGAGACGAGGCCGAGGTAGTCGGACCAGATGTCGCAGTACAACCTCCTCAGCTACTGCCTCAGGGACGAGCGCCGCTGGTACAAGGCGCTCATGGAGTGGCTGGAGTGGAGGTGGAACATCCGCGTGAAGACCATGTGGGACAGCTGGAGGTACACGAAGAAGATCGCCGTGTCGGAGCCGCTGAAGCGCCTCGTCTTCGAGCAGCTCAAGAGCAAGGCCAGCAGCACCATGGACCCCAAGAGCTACCGGAAGCTCGGCGAGCACCGCGGCCAGTGGGCGCTCCAGCGCAAGGGCCTGTACCAGCAGCTGGGCTGGAGCGTCGACTGCGAGTTCGACGAGAGCATCCTCCTCTGGCACATCGCCACCGACCTCTGCTTCTACGCGAGCCAAGACGGTATCGGCAGCGGCGGTGACGCTCTGCCGGCGCTGAGCAGGGAGATATCCAGCTACATGCTGTTCCTCCTGGTGATGCGCCCGTTCATGATGACGGCGAGCATCGGGCAGATCCGGTTCGGGGACACCTGCGCGGAGGCCAAGAGCTTCTTCCGGCGAGCCGACGAGGCCAGCGACGAGGCGGGGTGCGCGGCCAGGCTCCGGGCCGTGGACACGTCCATCGCCGAGCCGCGGGACGTGAAGGGGGACCGGAGCAAGTCGGTGCTGTTCCAGGCGTGCAAGCTCGCGAGGCAGCTGCTGGAGCTGGAGGGCGCCACGGAGGCCAAGCGCTGGCGGCTCGTCGCCAGCGTGTGGGTGGAGATGCTCTGCTACGCCGCGGGCAAGTGCGGCGGGAGCGCCCACGCCCGGCAGCTCAGCCAGGGCGGCGAGCTGCTCACCGTGGTGTGGCTGCTCATGGCGCACTTCGGCGTCGGCGACCAGTACAGGGTGGAGTCCGGCCACGCCAGGGCCAAGCTCGTCGTTGACACGTAATGTAAACCACGTACTGAAGCATACTGTGCCGCAAACCACCGGCAGCAACGCATGACCGTTTTTTGAAGCGTTCGGAGCTGGAGAGAACCGGATGCCGGCGGTTTGCATGCCTTCACTGATGCAGCGTTCAGACATGCAAGTTACGGAGTCCAGGGTTCTCATGTTTTGTAGTACAAGAAATCAGTTTGAAAACTGCAACTTGTTTTTTTCCAAACATTGAGGTTTACTATAAATATAATTCCAAGTTCTTTGTTTTCCGATCATTGAGGTACGTATAATACAGGATAAATATAACGAGAAAGCTAGATATTGCTCTAGTGTTTCTCTCTTGCGCCGCGCTCGATTTCGGCCCCGTTCGCTTCAAGGAATTTTGAAGGAATCTGGATGAATCTAGAGGAATTTGTGAGAGAAAAATACTAATTCAGATAAAAAACGGATCATCAAATTTAAGGGCACGCGAACGGGACCTTGGTGGACGTCGGATCTGATCTGATCTGTGCGCCTGCAGTCCCCTCGATTTCCATCGGTAGACAAGAGAACAGAGCCCCAAGACCACATCCATCCACCTCGGCCCTTGTGCCTAGGGTTTTATTGTGCTATGATATGATAGAGCCTATTTTGTAGGGTTTCTTTCGACTGTGACTCCATGCTACAATAAGTGGATGAGCCGGAGCATGTAAAGCATGTTTCTCTGATTTCACTGACTTCTAGTTTATTTTCGGAACAAAGTAAAAAAAATATAGTTCCTTACTATGATGTATAAGATATATTTCTTTGAAGCCAAAGCTGTTTGCGAGAAGAAACCAAATGAAATGAGGCTTAACTCACTGCTGGCCACAACTCCTACTGAGCCCTCTCCCAAGTCCCAACCTTTGTCATCTATGAAATAAAGGAGCAATGCACAAATATTGGCATTCAAAATATCGCTTGCATGGTACTCCGTCTATCCATTCTAAATTATAGTTTACTTTAATTTTACCCTAATCAAACTTTTCAACTTCGACAAGCTATATAGAAAAATACACCAATATCTTAAAAATCAAATTAGTCTCATTAAAATTCTACCTAACATATGTTTTCAATTTTGCTAAAGCATTTGTTTGAGCTTGCAGATATTAATATAGTTTTTAAAAGGTTGATCAAATTTGAATAAGTTCGAATTGAGAAGCCTAAGTAAACTATAATTTATAACAAATGGAGTATAGAAAATAGAAATAGAAATAGAAATAGACATCCAAACTCAAACGTCGGTCGATCTAAGAAATAGAAATAGACACCTAAACTCAAACCTTGGCCAATTTGAGAAGTAGTATTTACAATACCGGATCAAGAATTTTGTGAGATCAAGGCAATATAGTCCTGTAAAAAACCATACAAACCTAATTTAAATTTAATATTTTCAAGACAACATAATTTAATTTTTGAGGTAGGAGCGTTATTTTGGTTATTTGAATCAGCATGGCTAGCGCCCGGACGTCCGGACACCCGCGCAGCCCGCCCCAGTCCACCATCGTCCGGCTTAGCCCCACCCCACACGTGCACTCCGTCCTCGTATCTGCGCCCGCTAGTCATTCCACAAACCCGCTCCTCTCTCTCTCTCCCTCTCCGCGTGGGTGGCACCCCGACCGGAGCACCCGTCTGCAGCCCCCCCCCCCCCCCCCCCCCGCTCTACGCGAGGACCGTCCGCCTACCACCCGGCTCGCCCCTAACCGAACAACATAAAACACTTGCAACATAAATTTTTTAATGCAACATACGTCTAAAAACAGATGAAACACTTAGAACATACACTTGCAACATGTATATAGAACACATAAAACATCCAAAAAATAACACTTGCAACTTGCAACATGAAACACTTGCTGCAACATAAGACTGAAACAACTAAAACATTTTGGAACATATTGTTGCAACATATGTGTGAAACATATGCAACATCCAGATCAAAAACGATTGCAACATACATATGGGAACAGATGAAACATTTTGAACAAACGCTTGCAACATGCATCTGAAACAATTGCAACATATGCAACATGTGCAACATCCCCCGATATATTTTGCAACATCAAAATGGAACAATTGCTACATACATCTATAATGTCTGAAACAATTGAAACATACATAGCAACTAGGGGAGGGGAAGGCTAGGGACTATCGATTCCAGTCGTCGGGGTCGGAGCTGACAGCGAGCGGCGGCGCGCGAGCACCACCGCCACCAGCAGTGGCTTGGCTCGGTCGGACAGGAGCACTAGCACTAGCGAGCACGCGTGCGCACCACTGCCACCGGCATCGATCTTGGCTCGGCCGGGCGAGCAACGCACGTGACGGGTGGAGCGAGAACCACTAGCATCAGCGCGCGCGACGGGAGGGGGCAAGAAGCGCTCGTGATGGGGGCGAGCGAGCAGCGCCGGATGGAGCGCACGGCAGCAGCGAGGCAGAGTGACATCCGTGTTCGGGACGACACGGACGAGTGGCAGCCGCAAGGCGAGGTGGTGGAGAGGAGATAGCGGAAGGGATAAGAAGTTTTTTTTCTTTTTTCTTAGAACGGTTGGCGGCGAGGGCAAGTAGATGAGCGGTCATTGGCCTACGTTGCAGCCCACCATCAACACTGTTCGGGCCGACAGACGCTCTATACCTAGCATTACTGTATTTAAATATGGCCCACGACTTGACATCATTTAATAATATGCCTATTGAAATACTTATTCAGAAAATGAAAAAAACATCTCAGTGATGGAGTCAAAAGTAGACTTTTTCTTCTTATAAAAGGTATCTATGCTCGTTTTTTTCCTGTGAATTGAAGGGCCACGAACCAACCTCCTAGTTGCCAAACCAAGTGGACCGCTAGAATCCAAGATATGGAACGCTAGTTTGGGTGTTCCTCATTTGTTTTTAGTGTCTGGATAGGAGGTACGTCGAGCCTGTCATTGTTAACAGTACTTCCTTCGTCCAATTTTCGGTTTTTTAAGTCTAATCATTTAAACTTTGACTAAATTTATATAAAAAAATACTAATATTTATAATATAAAATAAATATGACTAGCAAATATATCGGTACCTTACAACGGAAGCTTATTGTATGATCACTTAGACCACCTATAGCTAGAAGATTTATTTCAACGATCGCATCATGTGTTTGTATTCACTTTGAAATCGGACTTTGTACTGTGTGCTACTCTAACTTGTATGGTGATAGACTATGAAAACACTCCGTAATTTAAATCATTTTTTTAGAATTACACAGTACAACTAGGCGTACAACTAGGCGTCCACAATACGCATGCACACTCATCTTTATAAACACACACATAAACTCTACCTCTATGAATATTTTTGAAGGACTGAGCTGACAGATCTCGAGATTTACAAAGTCACCACAGGCGCCTCTTGTCGACGGGGACGTCGCCTAACACCGAAAGCAAAGCGCCGTTAAATCCTAGAATAAATCCAGGAAAATGTGAGTACCCGTACAAAGTTGAGGACTTAAGCCCGAGTGGATAGGTTTCACCATAGGAACCCAACCAACTGATCTATGATCTGTTCGCGTAATCTAATTCATTTTGGAACGGGAGTCAGTACTATGTTTGAACATGTCACTCTAACTCGTATATTCATGAGATATTTGATCCGTCAGATCCCTATAGATGGCTGTGAGCAATGTCAGGCAAGAAATATCCTCCTTTAATATTACAAAGGTAAATGTATTTATGCGTTGCAGTGGAATCATTCAGCTTTTCTTTTAATTTGTACCTCAAACACGCCATCGATTATCAAATTGCACCAAAGTACTCGCTTCCTAAAAAAAACATTATTAAATATAATATATGCAATATCACATTTTCAAAGTTTTATTTATTCACTTTTTTGTCATGCCAACCATAAGAGTGTTTTAATTCTAATATATGCAATACCACATTTTCATAGTTCTATTTATTTATTTACTTTGTCTTGCCAACCATAAGTGTGGTTTTTATAATGTAAAAAGTCTGAAGGTGTTACGAACGTAAATACATTTAATTTAAAACTTCATCCAACATCACATGAGCTTGTAGTTGTATGGTGTGGTGGTAAGCACTTGATACTTGGTCCGTGAAGATCAGGTAAGCTATCCAAACGTCCCGTTATTATTAAGCTTGTGGTGTCTTTACTGTCGCGCTAGCTGCAAATACAAACCCAGGTCACATATTCAGCCTCAAGATATCCTTCCGAAAGATCCAACTTCTCTAGCCGCATGCGGCACCTTGACCGTGTAATATCTGTTCTAGATCAATATGGATGTCTTGTTTGTCGTAAAAAACTTGTGAAGATGTTTCATCAGGAGGGCATCATTCTATTCTATAACCTGGGGTTTAGGACGCCTAGTCCGCCTTTGTCCTTTGGCTTTAGCACCAAAGACATTGTTTCCGAGCTCTGTCAATGTTGTCAATGGGGAGCTTCAGGGTGCAGATGGTACATCTGACGATGGGTGTGATCACTGAGTTTATCATCTCCAATCTTCCCGAGCAAGAGAGCAGCGAGGAACAGGAGGTAAGCCTGCGCTCAATTCTGTCCATCATCGGTGTGAAGTCATCCATTCGAGGCTTGGTCGTTCCCATGGCCAAACCTAGATAGGTACTCCGTAAAGGGCATAGAGCCTATCTGACATGTACGTGCTAAAATCTGCATTTTATCTGCTGTGACATTGACTGGCAGCATGAATGATTTGTAATTTGTTGCAGTTGACTCTTAAACCTGTGGACTCACTCGACTCATCAGTGAAGGAGTTCAATAGGACTTTGAGGCAAGAAGAAGAAGAAGAAGAAGAAGAAGAAGAAGAAGCTGCCTAGCATCAGCTTGCATCACTAGGAGCGTGTTGTCTGCGTATTGTTGGGTGATGGGGAAGTTTCGAGTGTAGTAGGAAGGAAAATTTTCACCTAGCAGAACTAATTTATTATTTAGGAGACATATATCCTATTTAAATCAGAAGGAATGATTGCTTTGGTAAACTGATTTTAACAGGACCTGTGCCAGTCAACGGCAATGTGTCGATGTCTTTTACCGGTCGCCATGGCCGTAGCCCGTAGGCAGGAAACCTCTGAGCTCTGCGCCTCTGCCTGAAGAGGAAACAGCGTGCTTCTCTTGCCGTCCATGTCCTTTGGCGTGCAGCTGCAGTGCTCTGGATGCAGAGGCTCACATCACATAGAGTCATGGATCTAATTATTTTACGACTGTACAGAGAAGCCTCTGAGTTGCTGGAACAGAGTGGATCGTCGGAGATGAAGCTGAAGCATGCCTGGGACGTATGGGGGGAGTGGGAGATCCGCGTGCTGGTCCTCTCCAGCCTCGCCCTACAGGTCTTCCTCCTCTTCGCCGGCGGCCTGCGCAAGTGCGTCGCCGAGTGGTGGCTGCGCATGCCGCTCTGGCTCGCCTACCTCCTCGCCGACTACGTCGCCATCTACGCGCTGGGCAACCTGTCCCAGAACCAGAAGCTCTGCGACGGGTCCCGGGACGCCGAGATGCACGTGCTCGTCTTCTGGGCGCCGTTCCTCATCCTCCAGCAGCTCGGCGCCCAGGACACCATCACCGCGTTCGCCGTCGAGGACAACGAGCTCTGGCTGCGCCATTTGCTCAGCCTCGTCTCGCAGGTCGTCCTCGCCGGGTACGTCTACTGGAAGTCGCGCCCTGGCGTCCGGCTCATGGTCCCGGCGGTCGTCATGTTCGTGGCCGGCGTGACCAAGTACGGCGAGCGGACGCTGGCGCTCCGGGCGGCGAGCATGGGCAGCCTGCGCAGCTCCATGCTGACGCCGCCGGACCCGGGCACCATGGACCCCAAGAGCTACCGGAAGCTCGGCGAGCACCGCGGCCAGTGGGCGCTCCAGCGCAAGGGCCTGTACCAGCAGCTGGGGTGGAGCGTCGACTGCGAGTTCGACGAGAGCATCCTCCTCTGGCACATCGCCACCGACCTCTGTTTCTACGCCGACCCTGCGAACGCCAGCGGTGGTCCGGAACGCCACCAGGACGCTCTGCCGGCGTTGAGCAGGGAGATATCCAGCTACATGCTGTTCCTCCTGGTGATGCGCCCGTTCATGATGACGGCGAGCATCGGGCAGATCCGGTTCGGGGACACCTGTGCGGAGGCCAAGAGCTTCTTCCGGCGAGCCGACGAGGCCGGCGACGAGGCGGGGTGCGCGGACAGGCTCCGGGGACGTGAAGGGGGACCGGAGCAAGTCGGTGCTGTTCCAGGCGTGCAAGCTCGCGAGGCAGCTGCTGGAGCTGGAGGGCGCCACGGAGGCCAAGCGCTGGCGGCTCGTTGCCAGCGTGTGGGTGGAGATGCTCTGCTACGCCGCGGGCAAGTGTGGCGGGGGCGCCCACGCCTGGCAGCTCAGCCAGGGCGGCGAGCTGCTCACCGTTCGGCGACCAGTACAGGGTGGAGTCTGGCCACGCCAGGGCCAAGCTCGTCGTTGACACGTAATGTAAACCACGGACTGAAGCATACAAACGACCGCAGCAATAAACATGGCCTTTACGGCCCGGGGCATGACTTTGGGAGTTTAGCGACGGGGTCGGGGAAGCGACACGCGCAGGCCAGCTGGAGAGAATCGGAGGGCTGTTTGCGTGCCTTCACTGATGCAGCGAAAAGTCTCATCAGAGTACAGACATGCAATTCAGGGTTCTAATGTTTTGTAGTACAAGAAATCAGTAATTGAATACTGCAACTTGTTTTCCCACACAGCGAGGTTTAATATAAATATATAATTCCAAGGTCTTTGTTTTCTTGTTTTCACTTTTTTGTTTTTTTATTTGAAAAAATAGTTCTTTGTTTTCCAATCATTGAGGTATAATATAATATATAAATATAATTCCATGCTCTTCAATGTATTCTTTTATGCAAAACTAGGCAAATTTTAACACCCAGAGAAGCCGAGTAACCATAATTCTTACAGCAGAAAACTAGCTACAGAAAACATTTTGAGACTTTGACTAAGAGGCATCCCATTATTCTGAAAGTGAATGCGACGCGAAAACGAAAGAAAGCAGACACACATAATTACAGACAGCACACTTACATGACTTTGTAGTCAAAGCACATCGAGTGTCGGGTTTGCAACTGACTTGCTACTAACACTACGGTGTTGTTACAAGATCCGTCCATCTTTTTCTTCGATGGATTTCGATGGATGTCAAGGAACCTTCTTTCCTAGCCACCTTCACTTTAGTAACCACTAAGAATCAGATCACGGAAACATGCCTTCGAGGTACTCCTCGAAGCCTTCGTCATTATTCCCTGAACTCCTTGAAGAAGCTCCACTCCGGTCTGCAGAATTGTTTGCAAGGGTGAGTTTCTGGCTACCAGAATTTATTGCATCCTCAAATCCCAAAGGAAAAAAAAAAAACACAAGTATACATAGCATGGAATAATCGACAAAGCTCAATGACATCACAGGTTCTAGTGAGCCTAATGCCAGCCATATCTATGTTCTCTCCAGATATGTGGCACCTTGTTGCTGCCCCGATGGGCGCCAGGCACCACAACCACACCATCTTTTTATCATTTTAATTTTCTGACTTCTTTTTCCCTACCATATTCTATACAGTTCATTTTCAGTGCCAGAAGGGTTCACCCACTGCTCCAAAATTATCAGTCTACCAATCTACCATATAGCTGGTTAGGCCACAGGGATGTTATAAAAAGCATGTTCGCGGGTTTATCAGCCTGAGTTTTTTAATTTGGGGCCAAACAAGCCCTTAATTAAGCATAATATGCCTGCCCCAAAATGCATCATAGTTCATAACCACACAAAAAGGTTTCGGCAATCATGGATACCTTTTTTCTTTCTTCTATATTTCTCGTCCTCGTCCTCCGAGGTATCGTCATTTTGCTCATGTTTTCTGCAGTTTGAAAAGCGAAATTAAAGAATATAGGGTAAAAAAACATAATGGGGGCGGAGAAGAACTAGAAGTACCTCTTTCTCTTGTCGCTGTCTTTCAATTCAATTTCCTTTTCACCAGAGAGCTCATTTTCCTTCTCTTTCTCCTTTTGCCTCTTATAAGCAAGCTTTTCTGCACATCTTTCATAATGTACTACAATCAGGCTAAATAACCAATTGAATGCTTGCTTGAACAAAAAGAAGGAAGGAAAGACAGAGTAGGACTCAGTGGTCCATGGAAAAGCTTAATTAAAGAAATATCATAACAAGAAAGTACAGCAAAGATAGTTAAAAACTGTTCCAAACAAATCCTATCACGGAACAATGGGCTCACTAACCTTTTGCAAGCTACCAACTTCACCAGTGCTTGTTTCTGTTCCCCTGCTTCAACATAAGAAAAATTGACCTGAACATGAGATAAAGAAAAAAGAAAGGTAAGGGCTACAAATACAGCTAAAACAGTTCTTTGGGAAAAAAATGCATTGTACACATTTTAGTATCAACAAGAAGATATTAGCAAATGGCATACCTCATAACTACCTAGACCATATTTTTCATCACAATGCCTATTACCACAGATAAATTGTCCTGCATAAGAGCATATTCTGGTTATTACTGAAATATTATTTATATTGATCAACAAAAAGCAGATCCTGTTTGCAAGAATATATATTTCTGATCTCTCGGAGAACTTTCTACGTTCTTGTTACAGATAAGTATATAAGCATAATAATATAAGAAAACTACAACGATGGCTTTCAAAAACAAGAATTCAGTTCAGATCTATTTTGGAGTTTGAGGTTGTTCGATGCAAGAAACCCCCACCTGTACTTTGCTAAGTGTAACAAGCAACCCTTTAAGCTCGGTAACATTGATAGTTTGATATAGTTCCTTTAAATACCCTTTTAAGTTCTAGACTTCCATTTTAAAGGTCTGTTACTAGCAACAGAATACTCATACGATCCAAGTTCAGACATAGTTTTCCGGTAAACCATTTTACATGGAATTTAACTGACAGGATTACTGAATAATACCCTTGCCAGATATCACCTCCTTTTCTGTTCTCCATCTCAATCCAATCTGCAGCAGAAAATGCCCTTACAACATGCAATTCACATCCAAAACTACAGATCATTTCAGAAACAAAAAATGTAGTTTGACACTCATTCATCATCCTATCACGAGTATGAATGACTGTCATATGCTTACTACTTGTTTTCACTTCTGATAACCAGTGTTTGTGCATGCCTGCCATATCATAAACATTAAAAACGGGTGTGGCAAGCATGCTTATTGCGATATGCACATTGACACAAATCCAAAACCAAGGAGAACAGCTATTACTGCCCATTTATTAATTTATGAAATATGAAATCAAGTTGAAAGAGTATCACAATTGGCATGATATAATTCTTGCAATCTTGCCCGTACATCGAAAACACTCTCTAAAAGTACATAATGGTCCCTCTAAAAGTCATGCTACAAACATTATTTCTGTTCCATTGCATTCAAGAGTGAAGGAAAAACTAAGTGTTTACATCAAGAATAGTATGACACAGGGTTAAAGGAACACACCTTGCCTTTTTTTGTAATGCGTCATGTCAGCACTCAGCAATGCAATACCTGCCTCATGTTAAGGACCCTAAGCACAACAGAGTTAAACCTTACAAAAATTACAAGGAATAATACAACCCATAAAATATAACTCCCATGTAGACAAGCATCAATCAATCCTAGCTGACAGAATGCATAAGTTCATGAGGTGAAAGTACGAATTATGAAGTGCTTAACACAGAAGAATGTGGCAATGCAGAGGTCACCAACAGATACATGTCCTTCATATGATAACATTCACATGACTTATGCCTATTTATATCACCAAACTATTAAATATCTTCGTTTAACAACATTAGCTTCAGCATATATGAACATGTTACTTCACAAACTTATCTGAAAAATATGTCATGTACTGACATGTCCTTCCAGAAAAAAACAAAACAATATCAAATATACCAAAAAAAAAGGATACTCCTTAAAAAGCTTGTCATAGTAACGTTTGACCAGCCTCTTCTCCCAAGTTGAATCCATGTCATCTTCCTCGGAAAGAATGAACCTTTTACATGATAGAAGTAAAGTGAGGCACTTACAAGTTTCCCAAAACCACAGGGCACATGCATATGTTGTACCATGAACATTTAACAGACATCAGTCTGACCTGTATCCTTCTCTCAGTGTATCTTTATCAGTTTTGATGGGCAAACTACTATCCACATTTTTCTCATGGCCATAAAACTTAACTGTTTAAAGACAAAACACATATCAATGGCAATACACAGATACATCATACAGGAAAGGAAGGATAGATGTGATCTATACTAATATAATAATAGGGTTCTAAAAAACTGTAAGGTTGAGTGTCTGATCTCCAACTCTTTCTACACTACAACGAAGGGGTAATTCTTTCACACCACTATTCTTGAAGACTGGGATACATAAAATAAGAGTTTTTGAAACCTAAAATACATTCTCCTAGTTTTGAATTCATGCATCAGAGATTGCTCATACATATATGATATATCCATGTAGTACTCAAGTACTGCACTATTAGAAGTATGCCAACCAAACCAGTTGCTAAAGAAATCAATTAAAATCCAAGCAATCCCACTTAAGATTAGACTTGGCATGCTTTTCAAAGGTTCATACTTCTCCTAGATGTACATGTAGTCAGGTATCAGTATATCAGCAGACTGGGAATTGGGATAACAGGACATCATATTGATTCCTTTGTGAAGAAAATAATCCAGATTTGAATATGTTTTGTATTCAACTAGGGGGTGGTAAGTTACAGATAGAAGTATATGACCAATGTATGGATGAAGGTAGACCCCAATTCTTTCTACAATAGAGAGGACTGTTCATCATCCATCCTATTTCTTTTGGAAACCAAGAGTAAGCAAATAAAAAGCTTGTTACATGCCACTATCTCAGTTTCCTTCTCACAATGAAAGGTCCATTCTGTGATCTATCCATGGGATGGCATTGGGCAAAAAAGTAAGGTAAGGTTGCACCAGGTTCGAGACCAGGACACAAAACCAATGTAAACAAAAATACACATTAGAATGTTTTTTTGTATTAAACTAGCTGACAAATCATATTTAGAAATACATAATCCATGTATGGATGAAGGTAGCCCCCAAATATTTCTAAACTAGAGGGGACTGTTCATCATTCAGTTTATTTTGGAAACCAAGGCTAAGCAAATAATTAACTCATTATGTGCCACTGCCCCCAGTTTCCTTTTCACCATGAAAGAGCAAATTAATCATCTATCCAGACATTTGCCGTGGGACAATGTACCAATATATCAACCCCAAATTTAAAGCTACGCCTAAAGTAGGCACACCAGCACGTTGAATGATTGTGATCAGAAGCCGAAGCCTATAAAGGAATTCAATAAGATTTTTAGTGTGTTGGTTGCTCATCAGATCCTTACATAGTTCAGCATTTGAGGACTGAGGTAATTAGTAATATCAGAAGTGCAAGCAGCTTGTGGCATATACTCTAGAGCATCATGAGTATGTTGTATGTGCTGGTTCCTACAGTAACATAAGAATTGCAAGTTGCAAATGTTCCCTGTTTCTTTTTACATAGAGAACACCATCAGTTTACAAGGTATAATTTGGTTAACATAGCTTATTATTCCATTACCATGCTATATTCTATTCTGGAACCATTTATTTCAACAACAGATCAGTGGGGCTGTGGGTTTCGCCACAACATGTTAAACCCCCTACGTAAGACATGTTAATTAACTTGCAATTAATCAATCTTGTGTATATCTATGTAAAGCTTGGTCCCACAGGGTTTGGACCCTGGATCCGCCACTGCAACAGATAATACCTTAACCTATACAATTCCCAAATGAATCAACGAAAAATTGCTGGGAAAGACAAGGTTGGCATGCTTTTGCCAGAAAAGATTGCAGAAAAAAGATCGTACCATAGTCCTTCATGAACTTCTTATGGCGATCATAGGCGTTTAGCCCGCGGATGTGCGATTGGTACTGCCTGCATCGATCAAACCCCCATTCAGATTAATGAGACCACAATTCAGCACAAACACCGCAAGAGTACTGAAGTAAGAGCTTGTGATTCGTCTCGTTCGATTACTGCACTAATAACAACATACACTAACTAGTAACTACTGCAAAGCAATTAGGAACAAATAAGTAAACTATTAGGGTTCGTGGACCCAGTAATAATTTTACATTTCCCAATGGTGAAGGCCCAAAGAATACTGAACATAATGTATAATATTGCTCTTCAACAGCTATAACAGCAAGAAACTTATAAAAGGCTAGGGTTTCTATGTCCAGTTTGAGCCGCAGGAATCTATCTAAGAAACGAAGGGCACCAAAACAACGCCCACATCGAATCGAAGAAGGTAAAGAGAGGCACGGGAACGACATGGGGATTGGCAGATTGCCGCACGAGAGGCTTACATCTTCCTCTCCTCCCTATCGAAGATGGCAGACTTGAGCCGCCCCAGCGACGCCATCGCACTCGCCCGCCCGCCCGCCCGCGCCGCGTCAGCCTCGCCTCACCCCCTAGGCCGCCGCACCGCTAGGATCCGCGCCGGGGTTTGGGCTTGGGGGCGGCTGGGAAGGGGAAGCGAGCTCCTGGTGCGGCGGCGTCGCTCCGGAGTCGTGGCGTACCTTCCGGGCCCAGGCCTCACTGCCTCAGGCCTGAGCGTAGTATGAGTGGTTGCGGAGGAAGGAGGGCGGGGCGAGGTGGGCCGTGGGCCGTGGGCTGGAGCGCTCGTGTTACCATCCTGCCGCGTGCGATGTGGCCCATCTTGGCCCACTCGAGGCTGGAACCCGGCTGCAGCTGCTACATTGCCTGGTTGAGATTTGAGAGAGTTTGCAGCTGCCTCTGCTGTAGCTGCAACGAACGTTTGGAGAGCGTTTGGTATCGCGTGGTTTTGCCATATGTATGCTTTCAATGACAATGAATTTTGCCATACGTTTTCAAGTCCTCTTGCAAAAAAAAAAAAACTTAATTAGATTCAACGACAGTTTCGACAGACATGGTTAGCATTTTGGCTAACCAAAACTTAACTTGACTATGTACGGTAAGTTGAAGATGCAGCCAAACGTTGTCCCTACCTTTCTGCGCGGTGGACGGAGGAAGTTGGGACCCATAGCGCTCTCATTGCACGAAAGCAATGCAGACGCCACGCTTGGCAGGCATCAAGGAACGTGATGTGCGTTTTGTTTGGGACTACAACTTGGCTGAACTGTGGTGCTAGCATGACATGGAAATGTACCTAAGACTAAGACACATGCGTGGTACATGACAACAAGTGTGCATTGTTTAATGCGTCTCCGTTGATATGGGGCTGTTCTTATAATTTGATCTCAACGCTATGCTCCATTAGCAGTGATTATGAGTTACATGTACACTTTTTTTTTTACTTTTCGGGGTTTTACCATCAAATTGATAGAGCTGGAGTCCATGCTTGTGCTTGGGGGAAAAGAAATACTCCTATGCCTAAAGTGGTCGGTAACTGAAAGCATCTAGGCCCCTAGTTTGGTTTCGGTGATTAATGACGACACAAGATTACTATGACTAATGTGTGTGTTTGCAGATGCAACTTGAGTTAGGTCATGGTAATGGTGATTGATTGGGCAATTATGGTTTTCATGCCCTTGTCGATGGAAACCGTTTCAGTTTTCAAAGGATGGACGATAAGGTTAAGGATGGGCTAGTTCTAAGTGTCGTTTAACGTTGGAGAGACACTTAGAGTAGTTTAGGATTTTGTTTTTTCTTTGGCCGCACTATTAAGGGGGAAATGAACTAGTAGCTTGACTTAGGTGAGTCTAATGGTTTAGGTGTGGTCCACACTTGTCAAACTTAGCACTAGGTAGCTCAAGGACAGCCCATAGATCAGTTGAAGTCGATGTCGATCACAAAGTTGGTAGAATTTGAGGTGAATGGAGACTTGGATGATGATCGAACGCCGGATCGGACGCATAGGTGTCGTGTCCGGTCAGCGTTAGCTCACGCAGCTAGGGCTTGCTCATCGACCAGATGCTGGCTCCCAGTCAGGATTGGACGTGCATGTGTGCACAACTGTAGAGCGAGCAGCACTCACCAAGGACCGGACGCTGTGACCTGACGCACTAGAGGCCGCGTCCGGTCAACAACAGTAAGCATCTAGAGAAGGAAATTGCTGATCGGACGTGTCAGATGGGACAGATGGGTGGCGATCAGACGCTGGTCAGAGTCCGATCTCTTATGACTGTGCTAGCATCATGTAGCCGTTGGCTACTGACCGGACGCATCCGGTCACTTTGACCTAAGCGTCCGGTCACTCCGAAATGTGCTAAGTTGGACCACAACGGGTATGTTTTGAAGTGGAGAGTATAAATACTTCTCCCACTCGTCCAACTTAGAACTCTTGCCATTTGCTCAGCTGAGAAACACATTTGGAGTGCAAGGGAGAGCAAGAGCCTAGTAGGATGATTAAGATTTGATAATCCAAGATTAAGGACCTCATTAGTGTATAGGGAGTAGCAAGTGTGCGTCCACCTTTCTCATTAGGCTTGTCTTGGTCAAGTGAGAGTTTGTGCTTGTTACTCTTGGTGATCGCCATCACCTAGACGGCTCGGTGGTGATTGGAAACTTGGTGATCATCCACCGGAGCTTGTGGATGACCCAAGTCATGGTGTGAGCGATTATGAGCGATTCACCGCGATGGAGTGTCAAAGAATCAGCCCGTAGAGAGCACTTGATCATCTTCCTCTCTTTACTTTGAGAATTTACATTTGAGAAATTCAATTTATGTCTTTATATTCTTAGAAGTGCCATGCTAGAGTAGAATTGGAACCTAGGGTGCAAAACTCTTTGTGCAATAGAATAATAGAAACACTTCTAGGCACAAGGGGTTGAAATGGGCTAAGTGTAGGGCTTAATTATTGCAAGAAAATTAGAATTAGCTCAATTCACCCCCCTCTTGGGCATCTTGATCCTTTCAATTGGTATCGAAGCCTCGTGCTCCTTGAATTAGGCTTAACCGCCTATAGCAAGATGTCCCACGGGGATGGACCCCCTCTCATCTTTGAGGGAGATGTCTTTTCTTATTGAAAAAATCGCATGGAGGCATACCTAGAGGCTTTAGATGTTGGAGTGCTTAGAGCCGCCTCACAAGGTTTCCCAACACCTAGGGATCCCGCTAACCTTCAAGGTGATGAGATTCACTACGAGAAGTGGAATGAAAAGGCTAAAAACACTCTTTTTATAGGCCTTTGCAAGGATGTCTTTAACCATGTACGGAACCACAAAGACACCCATCAACTATGGTCGGACATTTGTGCGCTCCATAAGGGAACCAAGAGTGAGCGTGAGGAACGCTATCACCTCATGATGAAGAAGCTTAATTCATTTAAAATGCTTTCTAGTGAAAAGTGCTAATAAAATATATTCACGCTTGAATGTTCTTGTAGAGGAGGTCAATGGGCTTGGACTCACTCAAATGCAACCATCCGCTGTTGTGAGAAAGATCTTGAGTGTCCTCCCCATTGACAAGTATGGGCATATTGTGACGGTGCTTCATCAAAATGATCTTTCCACCGCTACGCCAACTCAAATATTAGGGAAGATCAATGCACATGAGATGTACATGCACATCACTCCTCAAGATGGCTCTTCTTCCACCAAGAAGAAAGATTTGGCTTTCAAGGCTAGCCAAGAGAAAAGGGGCAAAACAAAAATTAATCATGATAGCTCAAGTGATGAGGAGATTGATAATGCAAGCCTTGCTCTTATGGTGAGAAGAACCGCCAAGATGCTCAAGAAGCTTAACAAGAATGGTGTCAAGTTTGATGGCAAGAAGAAGAAATTTTTCACCAGTAGTAGAAGGAAGCCCATCTCCGAAATGGATTGCTACAATTGTGGGGATCTTGGTTATCTAGCTCATCAATTTCCTAAACCCAAGAAAGACAAGTACAAGAAGAAGTACAAGGATAAAAAAGATGATTCAAGTGATGATGGTGATGAGAAAAAGAAAAACAAGCCATACAAAAAGAAGGATGGCAAGAAGAAGGAATTTCACAAGAAGAAGAATGACAAGGCCTATATTGTTGGTGATTGGCTCACAGACATTGAATCATCAAGTGGCTCATCCGATGATGAAAGTGAAAATGAGAAGGAGAAGGTGGCCGCTCTTGTGATTGGTTCTTCACTACCTTCACCGACATCGCCATCATCATCTTCTACACACCTATGCCTCATGGCCAAGGGTGAAGGAAAGGTACAAAATGATGATGATAGTGGTGGTGATGACAATGCTAGTGATGATGAGAATGGTAGTGATAGTGATGAAAAATTTGAATCACCTTCTTATGATGATCTTGTCAAATTGTTAAACCAATACACTAAAATCATTAGAAAGCCAAGAGCTAAAAATGAGAAGGTAGAACTTGTGAATGACTCACTCTTAGCACAGTATGACATAGCCGAAAAAGCTAATGATGAGTTGTGGCAGAACTGCCAGAAATAACACACCTTCGAAGGCGCTCGTCTTCCACCAGACACTAAGCACCCCAAAAGCAAGCTACACCGAACGGTTCCATTGAGCACACCCCAAGGGAGAACTCAAACCATCCACGTTTTTCCTCTAGGATCCAATAATGAGAACGAGTTTATAATACTTAGTGTAACACCTCTGGTGTTTTGACCTAGAACTAAAACTTGACATGTCATCATGTGCATTACAAAGCATTCATAAAGTAGAAAATTTTGAATGCATTCACTAAATAAGCTTTATTTCATAAGTTGTTATTTCATGTGATGTGATTCAACACTTTAAATAAAGATCATGACCACAAGGGTCAAATTTCATGTGATCATGTGAGGACATGTGTCATTTGACTCAAATAACCCTAATGGGCCATGCTACTGGTCAAAAATCAAAGTTAAAGTAAAAAGGTAAACAAATCCAATTTGAATTCAAATTCAAATCATAAAAGTCCTTTTTGCCCCTTTTGTCTAATTCAAAATCCATTTGGAATTTGGGGTTGTGACAAAAAGCAAAGTTGAAGACTATCTTATAAGGATCAACTTTGGTATTCAAAGTTTTTTAAGTTTACATATAAAATTTGGAGTAATTTTGAAATGATTCAAATGCTCAAATGCACCCCAAATTCAAATTTCAAAATGGAGGCAGAATTTGAAAATATTTGTTGAAGCAAAGTTGTAGAGTTTGAAAAGTTAAGCAACTTTCATTTTTGGAGATTTTCAACTTCTTTAGAAAAATTGTGAGTAATTTGCAAAATTAACACAGTGGCAATTCTGTAAATAATTCAAAATTTTCGTTGACAGCCGAGCGCCACCTCCCTGCTTGCCGTCGGCGCCACGCAGCTGTCGTCGCCGATCGTTTTGTGCTGCTTTCTCGCGCGTTGACACGCAGCAAGCTCCGTGGCGAGCTCGTGCATGAGCTGTCGACGCCGGGCGCGTTCTCCCTGGCTATAAGTAGGAGCACCGCCGACGTCGCCCTCCGTTTTTCCCCTTTGCTCTGCTCCGCCACCGAACAGCTCCGCCGCTCGCCATAGCCACCGTCGAACCACGTCCGTCGTGCCCAGCTACACCAACGTGATCGCCTCGACCTTGCGCTCCTCTTCGGCTTGCTCGCGTCGCTTGGGTTGGCCAGAATCGCCTGGCGCAACGTGTTCTTCCCCGTGACTGGCCGGAGCTCCGCCACCATCGACCTCGCCATGGCCAGGACGTTCTAGCCCGTCTCCGTCTTCACCAAGCACACCGGTGTGATCGTGGTGAGCTCCTGAGCATGATGCTCGCTCCACTTTAGCCTCTACCGCACCGTGGTCGGGGTTGTGCTGTGCGCCGTCGCGCCCGCGCCGCCATGGCCAGCGAAAAGCTCACTCCGGTGCGCTTGCTGCTATTTTGAGGGTCGGGGAATGTTCACAGGGTTGTGTAGGTCATGTGGGTGCGGTCTGCCTCACCGGAGCATCACCGCCGGTGCGTTTTGGCCGACCGGTGACGGCAGCGCCGCCGTATTCCTGTTCTGTGTCACTGACGAGCGGGGCCTGGCTGTCAGTGAGAGAGAGAGAGAACAGTGAGGTTTTGATATTTTCTGATTTTTAAATAGTGCAGCAAGTTTGGAAATTTATAGGAAATTAATTACAGCTCTAAAAATTCTGAAAATTTTTGTGTAGCTTCTGTACATGTTCTATTATGGTTTAAAAATTTGAAACATGAAATTTGAATAAATTTTTAATGTTCAAAAATTCAGTCCATTAATTGATAAATGCAATTTCCATAATTTTTGTAAGCCACTGTATAATTCCAAAAATTATGAAATTTGTTTTGGTACACTAATTTGTCATGAGAAAGCTTACATAAAATTTTGAGGTTATTTGGAACAAGTTCATTTTTGGGCTTATTTCCAAATTAATTCAAAAATAAATAAAAGCAAACCCTAAGTGTTAGATTAGTGTTTGATCTTGTTTTGATCATGTTTTGTAACTAGTAGAGTTTCAAGATCAGTTTGGTCAAGTCAGATGTGTGGTTCTTGACGGTAGAATTGCAAGTTGGTTTTGTTGACTTGCAACTGTACCGTGAAAAACGGTTGTATTCGAAGTGTTGTTATATTTCATGTGCCATGACAGCATCATGTTTACATTATCATCATGTTAAAGCTTATGTTATCATTTCATGTAGAACTCGAGAGTGAAACAATTCTAGTTGAGCAAGTTCTGGAAGGATCCCCGGTTGTCACGGGATTCGATAATTGTGGTACTGATCAGGAACCTGAGATCGTCAACGAAGGCAAGCCCCGATTTATGCATTAAACCCTTACCTTGTTTACTTTGAAAAGTTTATCACCTATGTTACTTATTGCATTAAGTTGTTTTATTCAAAAGATTCCTATTTGATGCATTGCCTACCTTGATAATTGTTTACCATCCTTGAAGATGTTTTCATTTACAAAGGCGTAGAATGCTTAGTATGCTTTATGATAGGCTTTTAAAGTAAACGTTTTGATACAATCAAAGATGGCATACTGGCCAAAGAAAGAAAGAAGGTTGAATGAACTAGAGACTAGTCGGTGACTTATCTTGAATGTTGGGTAATGTTGCCGACTATGTCGCTTAAAGGCCACTCATTGTGGATCTTCTGAACGAGACACTTTATAGTACTGGTCATATACTCCGGTAAGCCTACTTCGGCTAATCCGATACTAAGACGAATGCCCACGCACTGGGAGTGGAGAGATGGTGGGAGTAGTGTGTACCCTCGTGGCTGGAATGTGGCCGGATTTGAGGTGTGATGTGCTCTCGGGTGGTGTGGAGACGGCTTAGTATAGGAGGATCCGGTAGCGAGGTTGATATATGCAAGATTAAGTTCTACATATGTCGTGTGATAAGGAATCCACAGCTGGGACTTGAATCAATTCGAATTGCCGGTGCTCCGCGGATATGGAGACTCGATTCATTACAGAAGCAATATAGGACTGGTGAATTACTAAAACATGAGAAAAGAATGAATTGAAAAGGATTGGAATTTGGGAAAGGTACATTTAGTTTGAGATAATAAATTTAAAGGACTTAGGGGTAAAACCTGAAAATAGGTTCAAGAATAGTAAGCTTTTGGCAAAGAACTTTTGAATCTTGCTACATCCTTACCTTGCCCCAACTCCTACATCTCTAAAGTCTTTCACCCCCTTTACGTCGGGTCAGTCTTGTTGAGTACCTTTGTACTCAGGGTTTGTTAACCCTTGTTGCAGGTGAGTCGCATGCGCAGGCTTGTTTTGGTCCCTGCTGCATATCCGTGTTTGAAGTCAATGACGATGAGGAGTGATGAATGGCCTTTGGACAAGGCACTAGTTTGTATGATAAATAAAGTTAATGTAATATTATCCCGCTACTATGGTTGTATGACACTTATGGTATTGTAAGTTTGAAAACAACTGGTTTATAAACTATGTTATCTTAAGACTTCCGCTATCTTTTACTCTGATGTATATATTTGAATAAACTGTTGTAATCTGCAATGACTGTGATTGGGATCCTGTTCGAAAAAGATTCGTGGATGATTCGGGTTTCCCGAGGACACCCGACAGACCTTTTAAGTTGTTGGGAACTCGTGTACGCTATCAAAGGTCTGTTGAGACAATGATAGATGCACGTGGGCCTGATTTCTCAGGAGGTTCTGCCACACTTAGTCCATTTCATACAAAAAGAGTTCTCAGAAATACATTATTACAATACCAAGTTCAGAGTGCGGAATTTAAACAGTAGAATTAAAATAAACATCTAACGATAAGATACAAGGATCTGTTTGTGCCCACCAGAAAAATCCTCCACACAATAGCTACTCCTCAAGCTGCACCTACAACATGGATAAATAAACCCTGAGTACACAATGTACTCGCAAGACTTACCCAACTAGTGGGAATAATTTCCCAACTCCAAATGATACGATAGGCTTTATGGTTTGCTGGGTTTTCTTTTTATAAAAAGCCTTACTAGTAGTGAATCCTTATGTATGTTCCTTATTAGCAGTCCTAATTAGTTCATTAGCTAATCATTCTATGTAAGCACATGTTCTACTTTCAAGCAAGAGTGGAGCAATCAGATCCATTTCACCATCTTTCATCTTCTAGTTCTTACTATGGTGCTAGATCGTAGACAAGTCATATTGTATTACACGGCAATTGCAGGACCAACCCACCACTCTCCTGTCAAGGGGTCTAGGTCTCCGTTCAAACTTGGACTCCAAGTCCCCACACCTGAGTCCCGGACTCAGTGTGGTGCTTAGACCTCCACCATCCCCGCCTCTAATCAGTCAGTCTAGAAAGAGTCAGAACCCATGACAAGAGAGCAACGAGCCTTCCCGCTCCCATAAGCAAGTATGTGCTCAGGATAGTAAGTCTGTGACCTGACTAGAATCCAATGCAACGGTCGGTCCTTAACCGACCCGGACAGGGAAAACAGTGTAATCAAGCTATGCCCCGTTGGCCACGGGACACAACCTCTTACACCCACCAATACCTATACCATATCCCTGCTCGGTCTCTATTTCCTTTCACCATTTTATCATGAGAGTAATATTAATAATCACCTATTGTGAGTAATGGCAGGTTACTCACACTACCAAAAAACCTAAGCATAGCAGCTACACGACCTAAGCTAGTAGGACTCATAACTAGGTATATCTATGCATGTAGTTTCAACAATAAGCATATAACGTAAATGAACATCACATATATATATCTAGTGATTATTTAAAATAAGGGTTATGCACCGGGGCTTGGCTTGGTAGGTGGGGTGTCAGCTCAGTTAGTCAGTGACGATTCTAGGACCTCCTCCTACATGACAATCTCCTCCTCATACTCCTCGATGATTAACTCAAACTCGTGATCTCCGATGGTCACAATCTCTGCTAACTCGTTCTCTACATGTATGCGATGATGATGCAACACCTAGCATTTTGGCAACAACAACTCTTAAAATAAAAATACACATGCTAAGCTACTAAGCTAGCTCTAATAACTAAGATACTAAGCTAATCATTATCTCTATCAAATAGATTCCAACCTCACCCTACAAGTGCTTAATTTTTTATAACCAACATCATGCCATTATTCATTTAGCCATAATAGGTATTTAGCTACCATTTTAAATTGTCTATTTTAGGGCTACAAAAATTACAGTGAACACAAACTAATATAATGAAGTTACTGTAGAAATTTTAGGGTTTTTGCTATCACCAATCTACCACAAAAATTCCTACATTATTTAACCTAATAATATTATGCACTCTCAAATGATTTAATAGCTCCTGGTATCAACAAGCACAAATATGAAATAAATACACTAACATATAGAGCACAATTTTAGGAACTTAACAAAATTGGTTTCATAATTTTTGGATACCTACATGATTTTGTATTAATTACCAAAGTTTAGCTCAGAATTAAAATAAAATTCTATTTCTATTATCCACAAAAAAGCTAAACTAATTTCGGCCTAATGCGGCCCACGCGGCGCAACGCGCACGCGCGCACGAGCGCACGATGGCCCGCGGTGCGGCCCACATGGCATCGGCCAACGCATGCGAGGCGGCCCGCGGTGAGGAAGCCTGCGCACGCCAGCACTCTTACAAAAACGCCCTCGCGTTATCAGAAAATAGCACGGACACTACACGTACTATTTCTATAGACAACGACTTTGCAACGGAACCCTCGGATCTTTCTCCTCTTTACAACGGCAAGGCCCTTGGCCCTCCCCGTGTGCTTCGGCATGGCGAGCGGTGGTACTGGCGCTTGCGCCGGCCACACAGGACCCACGCTGACCTATCTACGAGGCCGACGCTCATCTAGGGTTCGATGTGAGACGATGGGCGGTGGTTGCATGAGCCGGGACGCCGTAGAAGGACCTCTCCACGATGGTGGGCACCCTGCGGCAATGACGACGGCTTTTTGGTGAGCCACAACAACAACAAGGTGGTTGGGGTAGCGGGTGAGCAACGACAACTCACCAGTGACCTTACTAAGAAGCCAAGTCGGCTAGAGACGACCCGAGCGAGGCTGGCCACGTGCGCGCTGCGAGGTGAACGGTGGACCGCAAAGGCACGGCTGCGTCAGTGGTGAGAAGGTGGCACTAGAGCTACGACTAGCATGCGCATGACGAAGAGGGAGCCAAGGCGAGCTAGTGGTGCAGAGGGATTGGCACGGGGTGAAGTGGTGGAGACTGGCCATGACACGGGCGGTGATGGGCCTTAACGGCACGGTGGCAGGCAAAGCTCCAAAATTAGAGCATGGTGTGATGTGAGTCAAGGTGGGGTGGGGTCGGCTGAAGAGGGGGGTGTGAAGGTAGAGACATGAGCTTAAGGAATTGTTGAGAGGTGCTTCACCATGACGTGACACGATGGCGGCAGAAAATAGAGGGAGAAATAGGGAAAGAGAGAGACAGCGTGGCAGGTGGGCTCGGCTCATCCACTCCTTGGTGGGACGTGAGCAGCGGGCTCACAAGGCCCATGCGCTGGTGCTATGGACAATGTGTGCATGCCCCCGACCGGCGTGGCCCGTGCGCTGTAGTGCCACAAATGGCATGGCAATGGTGGCTCGCCCACGTGCGTGCGGTAGAGGCAACACGCACAGGGGCAGCAATAGCGTAGAGGTGCAGCAGACCAGTGCGGATGCGACGGTAGTGGTAGCATCACATCGTGAGGAGCGTCGGCAGTGCAGACGTGATGGCAGTGCAGCGTGGCCACGGCGGCACCCAAGACGATAGCGCGAGGTAGAGCAGCAGGGCACGGTGCCAGCGGCTCGCTGTGGCCAGCCTTGGCCAAGACTAGGCTGCTCGACCAGCCAAGCATGGCGGCATGGTTGACCTTGTAGGATGTGGCCATGTGCATGGCGTGAGAAGGCCGCACGGTGACTGCGCACCTAGCGCCAACCAACCCGAGACTGTGACACATACGAATTTTAAAGCGTTCAGCATGACCAAACAGTTGCTTTAGAACCTAAACCATCTTCACCATGCTCAATATGACACAAGAGACTACCAAATCAAGCTATAACACTACACCACTCCTTAACCCAATCTCTCATAATAAATTGCTAAACATAGCAGTGTCTAACTGTTGGCAGACTTGAAAATTTTTAAGTTTTTAAGCTAAATTTGATTTCCATTTGCGATTTCTAAGCTAGTGGAAATATTAGCTAGTAATATCATTTTTCGACCACAAGTATTTCATTGTCATCTACAAAGTTTATACTTCAAACTTTATTTAAGTATCACATATATGTTCTATAGCATTTTTGCTTAATAAAAATTGGTTTTCAACCTTAAGTGATATAACATGACTATTGAATCAACTTTCATTTCACATTTTTGTTGATCGTTTTGAGTTACGGAAATTGATCTACACACTTTATTACATGCATTAACACATAAACATGATGCTCATGACATGTTTTAGTAAATGATTTATGGTGTAACACTGAGGGTGTTACATGAGCTTAGAGAAGAGAACAAAATTGTGTCATCCAAACTCAAGGAACTTAAAACCTCTAAAAGGGAGCTTAGAGAAAAATATGATAAACTTGAGGGGATACACAATGAGCTCACCACTAGTTACAATTTGCAAAAAGAAGAGTACACTAATCTCAAAGTTAATCATAATAATCTTGTTCTTTCTCATGAGTTATTGCCAAATGAGCCACATGATGCTACTAACAATGTTGTTAAGATTGATATAGCCACTTCATGTGATGACTTGATTGTTGAGAGCATTGAGCAAGGTTCTAGTAGCAAAGGCAAGAAAGTGGTTGAGTCCGACAACTATGATGATTATGTCAAGCTCAAAAATGAAAATGAAAAGCTCAAGAAGGATCTTGAAAAACTATCGACGACAAACACAATTGTGATAGAGAATCTTAACAATGATCATGATATGGCTTTTGAGAATGAGATGCTTAGAGAAGAGAACAAGAGACTTAAGATGGAGAAGAATCATGATAAACTTAGAGAAGAAAACAAGAAACTCAAGTTGGAGAAAGAACATCTCAAGACCGGTTTAAGCAAGTTCACAAGAGGCCAATATCTCCAAAGTGAGCTACTTATGAACACCGTGATGAAAATGGATAGAAGTGGTATTGGGTTCTTGGCAAATCAAGAGAAGAAAGCTCAAGCTCAACATCAACAACAATACAAGTCAAAGCCTAAGCCAAAGAGATGCTTTGAGTGTGGACAAGGTCACTTTGCTCATGAGTGTAAAACTCCACCACCACAACCCTTGCCCAAGCATGCTAGACCCTTTACCTTCAATGCTCACTACATGCTTAGAAAAGATTCTAGTGAAAAGATGAAAGGCATGTTCTTAGGTCCACCCAACAAGAATAGGCCTAAGCAAATTTGGGTTGTTAAGTCACTAGTTGAGAAAGTCAAGGGCCCTCATCAAGTTTGGGTCCCTAAACAACAAGCTTGATCTCTTGTGTGTGTAGGTGAACTACAAGACCGGTGGAAGTCATTGGGTTATTGATAGTGGTTGCACTCAATATATGACTGGTGATCCTCGTATGTTCACCTCACTAGATAAAGAAGTAGATGGTCAAGAAAGAATTATATTTGGTGATAATTCAAAGGGCAAAGTACAAGGATTGGGCAAAGTTGTAATATCAAATGATCACTCAATATCAAATGTGCTATATGTTGCTTCATTGAGCTTCAACTTGTTATCCGTAGGTTAATTGTGTGATCTTAGCTTTCAATGTTTGTTCACCAAGAAGGAAGTGGTTGTGTCAAAGAGAGATGATGATCAAGTTATATTCAAGGGCTTTAGATACAATAACCTATATCTAGTGGATTTCACCTCCGAAGATGCAAACTTGAAGACATGCTATCGGGTTCATAAACCGGGGTCCCTCATGGACCGGCCTCCCAGCAAAGACTCAGCCCAGCAGACAACGTTGTAAAACCAACGCACAACTCTTGGGTCGGCCCAAGTACCTAAAACAACAGGCTAGAAGGGCGATCCAATCTCTGACCAGAAGGCCTGGCCGAGGAGAAACGACACCTGCTTCCGACTCCGACCCGCCTCTTTAACCGGAGCACTCGCTTCGGTCTCCAGCCTGCCTCCAGATGGCCTCTCCAACTGAGAATGCGCCGAACCTCTACTAATAGCTCCTCTCCGACTGGCGCAATCAGAGCTGACTGGGACCAACTGACCGGGGACGCCCGCTCGGTAAGGACCAGGAAACGGACATAGAAAGTAAGGCAGGGCGCACAAGTCAAAACTGCAATACCAGGGACCGTACCCTATGCACCTACCAAACAATACCCTGAGACCCTCCTGGCATGATAGAACCGAAGCAGTGTTGTGGGCGCCGACATTTTCCCCTATAGTGTTGTGGGCGCCATCAACTCCCATACCAGACAAATACGGTAAGGCTCCCCCATGTGCCTCTGAGGCATCGACAGTGTTGTGGACACCGGCATTTACCGTACCAAGCGAACATGGTAAACCCCCTTGCATGCCTCTGAGTATCAATAGTGTGGCAGGCACCAACGTCTACCATACCTGAAGAAGACGATGCAACCTCCCACGTGAATCTAACATTAAACAATATTATGGGTGCCTACCATCATCTTGTACCCATCGGCATGGGCAACAAGACTTAGTAGCATATGAACTCTCTCCCTCCCACTTGTAAGGCCATCCCCTTCATCTATAAAAGGGGATGTGCTCTCTCCCAAAAGACAGTTGATTCAGATCAATCAAGTTCACTAGTACACAACAATAGAACCACCAGTTCAAACCACAAGCACACGCTCAAACACTTAGCACATAGCGGGGCTCCCGTCACTCTTGGCCCTTCAGACCGGAGTCCGACCGGACCCCTTGTACCCCCTATCTTTCTCCCTTTTGTTTGTAACCCCACTACAAACTTCGAGCACCTAGGCTCAGGAATAAAGTCACCGACCGACTTAAACTAGACGTAGGGCACATTGCCTGAACTAGTATAAACCATGTGTCATTGAGTGCTAGGCCACCTCCATTCACAACGTACAGTAAAACTACAAATATTTATGTGTTGGTCACTTTCTGCACCGACACATGCTTATTCACCAAAACATCACTTTGATGGCTTTAGCATAAAAGACTTGCACATATTGGGATGAGCTCACTCAAGAAGCTAATAAAGAATGAATTGGTAAGAGGTTTGAATGATGTGAAATTTGAGAAGGACAAGATTTGTAGTGCATATGAAGCCAGCAAGCAAGTTGCAAACACTTATCCCACCAAAGCTTACATGTCAACAATGAGAGTACTAGAGTTCCTCCACATGGATCTATTTAGACCAGCAACTTACAAGAGTTTGGGAGGCAACCTCTATTATCTTGTGATAGTTGATGATTACTCTAGATACACTTGGGTATTCTTCCTTCATGACAAGACCGAAGTGGCTGTATGTTTCAAGAAGTTTGCCAAAAGAGAACAAAATGAATTTGAAGTAAAGCTCAAGAAGATAAGAAGCGACAATGGGAAATAATTTGACAACACAAACATTAAAGCATATTATGATGAAGTTGGGATCAAGCATGAGGTCTCCGCAACCTACACTCCTCAACAAAATATAGTAGAGAGAAAGAACCTGACACTAATCACCCTTGCAAGAACAATACTTGATAAGTACAATACACCTCAAGATCTTTGGGTGGAAGCTATCCACACCGTATGCTATGCATCCAACCACCTATATCTCCAAAAGTTTCTTGGCAAGACCCCTTATGAGTTGCTCAATGGAAAGAAGCCGTACGTCTTATTCTTCAGGGTGTTTAGTTGCAAATGCTACATCTATAAGAAGCGGCAACACCTAGGGAAGTTTCAAAGACATTGTGATATTGGTTTTCTTGTTGTTTACTCATCAAAGTCCAAAGCATATCGAGTATTTATTCATGTCATCGGCTTGGTTGAAGAAACATATGATGTGGAATTTGATAAATCTAACGGCTTCCAAGGAGCACATGAGAACCTTGATGATGTAGGTGATGAACCATTTAGGGAGGCAATGAAGAACATTCCGGTTGGAGACATCAAGCCCAAAGATGATGAAGATGATGTACAAGTGATTGATCCACCCTCTTCATCAAATGTGCCACAAGATGATGATAAATATGGAAGCGTAGAAAATGAAGATACTCATGTCTCCCTTGACCAAATGGTGGCACAAGCCCAAGATGTTGATGCTCCACAACCTCCTCCTCAAGTGGTTGATAAAAGAAATTCACCCCTACTACAAGCATATCCACAAGATCTCATCATAGGAAGTCCTTCAAAGGGTGTAATGACTCGCTCTCAAAAACTTGCTTCATTTATTGAACATCACTCATTTGTTTCTTGTATTGAGCCTAAGAATGTAGAAGATGCTCTTCAAGATCTAGATTGGATAAATGCCATGCATGAAGAATTGAACAACTTCACCCGCAATAAAGTTTGGACACTTGAAGAGCGACCATAAGAAGCAAGAGTCATTGGAATAAAGTGAGTGTTTCGCAACAAGCAAGATGAACAAGGCATCATTGTGAGGAACAAGGCAAGGCTAGTTACAAAGGGGTTCTCTCAAGTTCAATGGTTGGATTTTAGAGATACCTTTGCACCAGTTGCAAGACTTGAAGCCATTCGTATCCTTCTTGCATATGCATCTCATTATAAAATGAAATTATATCAAATGGATGTTAAAAGTATATTTTTAAATGGCTTCATAAATGAACTAGTCTATGTTGATCAACCTCCCAAGTTCAAATTCCCTAGATATCCTAATCATGTTTATAGGTTGTTCAAGGTGCTATATGGGCTAAAGCAAGCCCTAAGAGCTTGGTATGAGCGCCTTTAGGATTTTCTCATTGAGAAGGGTTTCACCATTAGGAAGGTCGACATCACACTATTCATTAAGAAGCTTAATGAAGAGATCTTTATTTGTCAAGTATATGTTGATGATATCATATTTGGCTCATCAAATGAAGACTATTGCAAAGAGTTTGGTGAATTGATGTCGAAGGAGTTCGAGATGTCTATGATTGGAGAGCTTACATTCTTTCTTGGTTTCCAAGTCAAGCAAATGAGAGAAGGAATCTTCATCTCTCAAGAAAAATATACCAAAGATCTTCTCAAGAGGTTTAAAATGGATTAATGTAAGCTAATCAAGACACCAATGCCATCTAATGGACATCTTGACCTAGACGAGGGAGGTAAATTGGTTAATAAAACTCTCTACCGTTCTATAATTGATAGCTTGTTATACTTGACCGCATCTAGGCCCAACATCATGTTTAGTGTGTATATGTGTGCTAGATTTGAAGCTAATCCTAAGGAGGCTCACATGGTTGCCGTTAAAAGAAACCTTAGGTACCTTAAGCACACACCAAGCATTGGTCTTTGGTATCCCAAAGGAGCTAGATTCCAACTAGTTGGCTATTTCGATTCGGATTATGCCGGTTACAAAATTGATAGAAAAAGCACATCCAGAGGGTGCCATTTGCTTGGTAGATCACTAGTGTCTTTGACCTCTAAGATAGCAAAATAGTGTGGCCTTGTCCACTGCCGAAGCGGAGTACATTACCACGGGTGCTTGTTGTGCACAAATTCTTTACATGAAGCAAACTCTTATAGACTATGGTGTAGTTTTAGAAAGAGTACCTCTCTTGTGTGACATTGAAAGCGTGGTAAAACTTGCTAATAACCCGGTTCAATACTCTCGCACCAAGCACATTGATATCCGTCATCACTTTCTTAGAGATCATGTTGTTAAAAATGATATATCACTAGAAGGTGTAAGGACCGATGATCAATTGGCAGATATCTTTACAAAACCGCTAGATGAGGCTATGTTTTGTCGGTTGAGGAATGAGCTCAAAGTGCTTGATCTAAGTAACTTCATGAAAAAATGAGCTTATGTTGTCCCTTGCATTGCATTGTAATAAAAAACAAGTTTAATTTTTAGTAATGCACTTAGGGCTTGTCTAACATGGTTAAGATAATCGCCGAAAAGCATGTGAAGAAGCTTAACCTTGGATCAAACTTGACAAGCAATTAGACTTTCTTTCAAGTATTGCATTGCATATGCATGTGTGTAGTTTGTTGTTTCTTTTTGGTTATCTTTTGAGCATCCAATGTGTTCATCAACAAATAGGGAGAGCATTTGAAGCTCCTATTGGTTATAAACCCTATTGAGTTGCCACATGTTGCTCTTCGACTCTCTTGTTGCCTATTTTTCTAGAAAGACCTATAGTCGAAGGCAAATTATTTTTTAAAAATTGAGGGTTTGAGAGAGGTCTCTTATATCTGTCCCAATTGGTGTTTATTTTGGTCTTATCGAAATTTGGGACTTGATTGGGAGAAAGCATCGCGGAGAAAGAAGGTGGAACAGCTGCGAAACAAGGACCGGACATCGGATCGGACTCATTGTGTGCCGCGTCTGGTCACTCTGCTTGTCGTGTTCGATTGTTCAGCGATCATGTGAACTAACGTGTGAACAACATCTCTTCTGTGTCCGGTCTGTAACTCGGTGCTGCATCTGATCGTTAAGTGCTTCTCGGAAACTGATCGGACTCAGCTGGTGCATCTGGTCGTGAGTGATTAGACACGTTGGGTCACGTCAAGAGTGTTTTTGGAGCTCTATGTTCCTGATCAGACTCATGAGATGCAGCATCCGGTCATATACAAAGGCGCGTCCGGTCACAACGGTGCTCGCGTGATCTATTTCAAACTCTGGCAATCACATGGGGCCCACACCAACTCCTCCATTCGGCAACCGTCGGTGCTCGCATCCCTAACCTACCACCATGCCTCTCTCTCACTGACATGCCTGCACCTCCCTCACCTGCGCCCGCACCCGTTGTGCCTCCATCGCTATGCCATTGCCGGCCATAGCATCTCCCTCGTCTGCGCCCATGCCTGTCGTGCTTCCCTCGTTGTGCCACCGCTAGCCACGGCGTCTTCCTTGCCACGCTCGTGCCTCTCTAGCCACGCCTATGCCACTATCGGCCGTCACGCCACCAAGCCCGTGCAGCTAGGGTTTCCTTGGTGGGCACCTCCGCTGTCTTGCATGTGTTAAACAAATTGCCGCAAATGACTCCCTTTGCCAATTTGCTTACTCTCTTCTATCAATTCTTGCTGTAGTGATGCATCGGCCCCCGTAACTACTTATCTCTGCTGATTTACAGATGATTCATCATTAGTTGAAAGGTAGCAAAGCCCTTTTTTGTTCTAATTCTTATCCAACTTGATTTGCTTCACTTAGATATTCTCATCTCTAGCAATACATTGCTTATATATTCCTTGCTATATCCATTATTGCAGCAGTGTCAGTGGTTGAGGTGATTTTGTTAGTGGAAGTTGAGCAGTGATAGATAAACTTGGGGCCAAGCCCGTGAGTAGGGATTGAGGCCAAGCCTCAGCAAGTGTCAGTTGGGCAGTGATTCTCAATGCTAGGGGGAGTCTGTGACAATTGTCTTTTGTTAGTGGCAGTGGTCCTTTGCTAGTCAGTTGAGTTCTTTGTAGTGTCAGTTATGGCTCATCGCAAGGATGTCGGGGGTGGCCCCGGCGATGATGAGAGGCGTCCACCTCGCTTGATAGAGCAGGAAGAGGGAAAGGGGCCAAAGAAGACAATTACAAAGAAGTGCAAGAGTGGTGACATAGAGGCAGAGAGAGCAGCAGTAGTGGCCGCCGCCACAGAGTGTGCTGAGAGAGGTGGCAGAGGTAGTGGTATTTGCATTGGCAATTAGTTATCACCAGCTCAGAGGACCGCAGTCGAGGAGCTTGAGGCTAGGCATGGTAGTCCATGTGGTACTCTCATGCTTGGAGGTTAGCGTGTACCTCTGGAGGATGCACTAGAGGGCACCCATGTTGAGGAGATTGAGCCCTAGGAGGAGACTAAGCAGCACCAGGAGGAGGCAAAGCAGCAACAGCAGCAGTGACTATGACGCTCAGGTCATACTCATGCTCAGGTGACACCCAGGCCAGAGAGGCAGAGGCATGGTTCTCGGCCACCTCCTAGACCACGAGGCCCGCTGCCAGTAGAGCACTTGGACTTGAGGGCTACCACAACTCGGCAGGTGCAGCAGCTTCACTTTGTGGAGGTTGAGTAGTGGTTCCCACCTCAGTGTGACAAGAGGGCTTCTACACTATGCTTTAGGAGGATTTCTACAATACATATCTGAATAGTGGTGTAGCCTTCAGATCTCATAGGGTGTGTCTGTTAGAGGCTATAGTGGCAGCTGGAGGAGAGTAGGTTCATCCCCACCTCACTTTCCTGCTTGGATTGGTAGATCTCTTGGGGTGGACTGGTAGGTATGTTGCTAGTTGGGTCAGAGAGTTCTACGCCTCTCTGTGGATTGACCCCGATCATAGGTTCATTCACTTCACCTTTAGAGGACATGACCGTAGGTTGTACAGCAACAGGGTCTGAGAGATACTGAGGATTCTAGAGTCAGCAACCATGATTCACCAGATTTGCTATGGATAGACTCAGCCACCGAGACGTCCTCACGGTGGAGCAGTGCCACCCACCGACCTAGTCAGGGCCTTCTTTCGAGAGCCATTCAATGAGGGTTTGAGATGAACTCCGGGTGCCCTTACACCTATGGCTCATCTTTTAGATGTCGTTATGAGGAGGACCTTGCTTCCAAGAGGTGGCTACCACAAGGGTTTGACTCATATTCAGCTTTGGCTAGTCCACCACCTGATCTCTCAAACGTCGTTTGATATTTAGGACTTGCTACTTTTAGAGATGGAGGACACTCTTGCAGAGGGATTCAAGGGCCACGGTCACCTACCATATGCCCATTGGATCTATTTTCTTATACTCAGGCCTGTTCACATATACCTCCTGAGGTAGTGTCTGAGTTGACTGGCATTACTACTGAGTTCCCTAAGTACGACATGCACCAACTAATGGGTTCTAGTACTGGGAGTAGGACACTGATGTCGAGCCATCGCTAGAGGCCAGAGGTGCAAGAGACTATAGCTGAGCAGTATGAGGTCATCAGGGCCATTGCCAAGACCAAGCTCAAGCAACTAGAGGTGCAATAGGAGGACATGGTTGAGAGTGACCTGATTGGTAGCTTAGATGAGGACTACCAGCCTATTCCACGGATGCCCCCATGGGCTCACGACAGCGAGGCCAGTGGCTCCAGCTCAGCTCCACCCTAGCCACCGCCGATAGACCTTGCTTTGATAGCCATACTTGATAGGATGCAATAGGAGCAGACTCACTAGGCACAGGCCACAGCTGCCGCTCTCGCTCAGCTGTAGACTCATCAAGATTAGTTCCAGCAGCAGCTTCTTGGTTTTATGCAACATGTCTTTTTGGCTACAGGGATAGCTCCTCACCAGCCCACGTTGCAGCTCGGTCAGCCTGCTACTACTACCCTAGTGACTCCAGCTATATAGCCCAATGGAGGTTGATCAACATAGACTAGTTCATTAATAAAGCCATTTAAAAATGCACTTTTCACATCCATTTGATATAGTTTAATGTCATGATGTGATGCATATGCAAGGAGGATACAAATGGCTTCTAGTCTTACAACCGATACAAAGGTCTCTCCAAAATCCAAACCTTCAACTTGAGAGAACCCCTTTGCAACTAGTCTTGCCTTGTTCCTCACAACAACGTCTTGATCATCTTGCTTGTTGCGGAACACCCACTTTGTTCTAATGACTCTTGCACCTTGTGGTCGCTCTTTAAGAGTCCACACTTCATTGCTGGTGAAGTTATTCAACTCTTCATGCATGATGTTTATCCAATCCAAATCTTGAAGAGCTTCTTCTACCTTAGTAGGCTCAAAGCAAGAGATAAAAGAGTGATGTTTAATAAACGAAGCAAGCTTTTGAGAGTGAGTCATTACTCCCTTTGATGGACTCCCTATGATGAGATCTTGTGGATGAGCTTGTAATAGAGGTAAATTTCTTCTATCAACCACTTGAGAGGGAGGTTGTGGAGCATCAACATCATGTGCTTGTGTCACCATTTGCTCATGGGAGACATGAGTGTCTTCATTTTCTACTCTCCTATCTTTATCACCATCTTATGGCACATTTGATGAAGAAGGTGGATTGATCACTTGTACATCATCTTCATCATCATTAGGCTTGATGTCTCCAACCAGAATATTCTTCATGGCCTCCCTCAATGGTTCATCACCTACATCATCAAGATTCTCATGTGCTCCTTGGGAGCCATTAGATTCATCAAATTCCACATCATATGTTTATTCAACCAAGCCAGTGGCATGATTAAATACTCTATATGCTTTGAACTTTGATGAGTAACCAACAAGAAAACTAATATCACAATATCTTTGAAACTTCCCTAGGTGTTGCCGCTTCTTGTAGATGTAGCATTTGCAACCAAACACCCTAAAGGAGACGTCCGGCTTCTTCCCATTGAGCAACTCATAAGGTGTCTTGCCAAGAAACTTTTGAAGGAATAGGCGGTTGGATGCATAGCATGCGGTGTTGATAGCTTCCATCCATAGAGCTTTAGGAGTGTTGTACTCATCATGCATTGTTCTTGCTAGTGTGATCAATATCCGGTTCTTTCTCTCAACTACACCATTTTGTTGAGGAGTATATGTTGCGGAGATCTCGTGCTTGATCCCAACTTCATCACAAGGCTTCAATGTTTGTGTTGTCAAATTCTTTACCGTTATCACTTCTAATCTTCTTGAGCTTCACTTCAAACTTATTTTATGCTCTCTTGGCAAATTTCTTGAAGTATGATGCAACTTTGGATTTGTCATGAAGGAGGAATACCCATGTGTATCTTGAATAGTCATCATCAATTACAAGACAATAAAGATTTCCTCCCAAACTCTTCTATGTTGTTGGTCCAAATAAGTCCATGTGAAGGAGCTCTAGCACTCTTGTGGTTGACATGAAAGCTTTTGTAGGATGAGTGTTTGCAACTTGTTTGCTGGCTTGACATGTACAACAAAGCTTGTCCTTCTCAAACTTCATATCCTTCAACCCTCTCACCAAATCATTTTTCATTAGCTTCTTAAGTGAGCTCATCCCAACATGAGCAAGTCTTCTATGCCATAGCCACCCAAGTGTTGTTTTGGTGAATAGACAAGTCTTCAAATTAGCATCTTCGGAGGTGAAGTCCACTAGATATAGGTTGTTGTATCTAAATCCCTTGAATATCACTTGACCATCATCTTTCTTGGATACAACCACTTCCTTCTTGGTAAATAGGCATTGAAAGCTAAGATCACACAATTGTCCAACGGATAGCAAGTTGAAGCTCAATGAAGCAACATATAGCATATTTGAGATTGAATGATCTTTTGATATTGTCACTTTGCCCAATCCTTTAACCTTGCCCTTTGAATTATCTCTAAATGTGATTCTTTCTTGTCCATCTACTTCTTTATCTAGTGAGGTGAACATACGAGGATCACTGGTCATATGTTGTGTGCAACCACTATCAATTACCCAATGACTTTCACCGGTCTTGTAGTTCACATACACACAAGAGATCAAGCTTTAGGAACCCAAACTTGTTGAGGGTCCTTCACCTTCTCAACAAATGACTTTGCTACCCAAATTTTCTTTGGCCTATTCTTGTTGGGAGGTCCTAAGAACATAACTTTCATCTTTCCACTAGAGTCCTTTCTAAGCATGTAATGAGCATTGAAAGCAAAGGGTCTAGCATGCTTGGGCAAGGGTTGTGGTGGTGGAGTTTGACACTCATGGGCAAAGTGGCCTTATTGTCCACACTCAAAACATCTATTTGGCTTTGGCTTTGACTTGTGTAGTTATTGTTGAGCTTGAGCCTTCTTCTCTTGATTTGTCAAATACCCAATGCCACTTCTATCCATCTTTATGACGGTGTTCATTAGTAGCTCACTTTGAAGATGCTTGCCTCTTGTGAACTTGCTCAATCTAATCTTGAGATGCTCTTTCTCCAACTTGAGCTTCTTGTTCTCTTCCTTGAGTGCATCATTATTTTTCTCTTCCTTGAGTTTCTTGTTCTCTTCTTTGAGCTTCTCATTCTCAAGAATCAAATCACCATCATGATCAAGAGTTTCTAGCACAATAGTGTTGTGGGTTTTATTCTCTTCAAGATCTTTCTTGAGCTTTTCATTATCACTCTTGAGCTTGACATAATCATCATAATTATCGGTCTTAATCACTTGCTTGCCCTTGCTACTAAAACTTTGCTCAATGCTCTCAATGATCAAATCATCACATGATGTAGCTACATCAATCTTAACAACATCATTAGTAGCATCATGTGGCTCATTGGATAAAAATTCTTGAGCAATGACAAGATTATCATGATTAATCTTGAGAGTTGTATATTCACCTTTTAGCATATTATGGTTAGTGATGAGCTCATTATGTATCCTCTCAAGTTTATCATATTTTTCTTTAAGCTCTTTCTTAGAAGATTTGAGCTCATTGAGTTTGGATGACATAGCTTCATTTGCTTCTCTAAGCTCAACACTAGCCTTTTTGGCTATATCACATTTGGCTAAAAGAGAATCATTCTTAGCTTCTAGCTTGTCATTCTTAGCTCTAGTCTTTCTAATGATCTTAGTATATTGATTTAGCAATTTAACAAGATCATCATAAAAAAGGTGGTTCATATTCATCATCACCACTATCACTATCATCATTGTTAGCATGATCATCACCACTACTATCATCATCATTTGATACCTTACGTTCACCTTTGGCCATAAGGCATAGGTGTATAGAGGATGATGTCAGTGGTGTCGGTGAAGATGATGAAGAGTCAATCACAATGGCGTCCACCTTCTCATTATCACTATCATTATCGGATGAGCAACTTGATGAATCAATGTCCGTGAGCCAATCACTGACGAGTGATATATGCCTTGCCATTCTTCTTTTTCTTGTGGAAGTCCTTCTTGCCATCCTTCTTCTTGTATGGCTTGTTTTTCTTCTTCTCATCTTCTTCTTCATTACTTGAGTCATCTTTGTTGCCCTTGTACTTGTTCTTGTACTTGTCTTTCTTGGGTTTTGTGCATTGGTGTGCTAGATGACCAAGTTCTCCACAATTGTAGCAATCCATCTCCGAGATTGGCTTCCTTCTAGAGCTGGTGAAGAATTTCTTTTTCTTGCCATCAAACTTGATGCCACTCTTGTTAAGCTTCTTTAGCATCTTGGTGGTTCTTCTCACCATGAGAGCAAGACTTGCAGCATTAATTTCATCATCACTTGAGCTCTCATACTCAAGTCTTGCCTTGCCCTTCTCTTAGCTAGCTTTGAATGCTAAGTCCTTGTCTTTCTTCTTAGTAGAGGATGAACCATCTTGTAGTGTGATGTGCATTGATCTTTCCCAAGATTTGTGTTGGTGTAGCGGTGGAAAGATCACCTTGATGAAGCACGATCACAATATGCCCATATTTGTCAATGGGAAAGACACTTAAGATTTTTCTTACAACGTCGGATGGTTGCATTTGAGTAAGTCCAAGCCCATTGACTTCCTCAACAAGAACATTCAAGCGTGAGTACATTTCATTAGCACTCTCTTTAGGAAGCATCTCAAAAGAATTTAGCTTTTTCATGACAAGATGATAGTGTTCCTCATGCTCGCTCTTTGTTCCCTCATGGAGCGCACACATGTCTGATCATAGTGCATGGGCGTCTTTATGGTTCCTCACCCGATTAAACACATCTTTGCAAAGGCCTCTAAAGATGGTGTTTCGAGCTTTTGCATTCTATTTTTCATAATTTACTTCATCACCTTGAAGGTGCGTGGGATCCCAAGGTTTTGGGAATCCTTGTAAGGCGGCTCTAAATATTCCAACATCTAAAGCTTCTAAATACGTCTCCATGCAGATTTTCCAATAAGGAAAATCATCCCCCTCAAATATAGGAGGATGGCCATCCCCGTGAGACATCTTTCTCTAAATGGTTAAGTCTAATTTCGTGAGCACGAGGTTCTGATACCAATTGAAAGGATCAAGATGCCCAAGAAGAGGGGGTGAATTGGGCTAATTCTAAATTTCTTTGCAATAATTAAACCCTATGGTTAGCCCACTTCACCCCTTGTGCCTAGAAAGTGTTTCTAATGTTCTACCGCACAAAAAGTCTTGCAACCTAAGTTCCAATCCTACTCTAGAATGGTAATTCTATGAATGTAAAGACAAGAATTGAATTGCTCAAAGTAAATGCTCAAAGTAAAGAGAGAAGGAGGAACGCTGTGATATTTTGCTGAGGTATCGGAGAGTCGCCACTCCCCACTAGTCCTCGTTGGAGCACCCGCGCAAGAGTGTAGCTCCCCCTTGATCCGTGCAAGGATCAAGTGCTCTCTACGGGTTGATTCTTTGACACTCCGTCGTGGTGAATCACCCACAACAGCTCACAACTTGAGTTGGGTCATCCACAAGCTCCACCGGATGATCACCAAGCTCCCAATCACCACCAAGCTATCTAGGTGATGGCGATCACTAAGAGTAACAAGCACGAACTCTCACTTGACCACGACAAGCCTAATGAGAAGGGTGGATGCACACTTTGCTACTCTTGCTTTCACTAATGAGGGCTATCTCTTGGATTCTCAAATCTCAATCACCTCAATAGGACCTTGCTCTTTTTAGCACTCTCAAGGGTGTTTCTCAGCTGTTGGAATGAGCAAAAGTGATCCCTTGAGTGAATAGAGGAAGTATTTATAACCCCTCATTCAAAATAAACCGTTATGTGCCTCTACGGGGTGACTGGACGTCCAATCAAGTTGACTAGACGCTCCGATCAGTTCTCCCCGAAACTGAGTGATTAAGTTGTGACCGGACGTAGGACAATGTCCGATCAGCACTGACTGGACGCGTCCAGTCACGATTTTCCCTCTCTGGAACCTTACTGGAGTCGACCGGACGCTGGCACCCAGCGTTCGGTCACTCACCTCTCAGCGTCCGTTCGCACCAGACGACTTCACCTTGATCAAATGAACTGATCAGACTCTACGCCAGCGTCCGGTCACACCGGAACCAGCGTCCGGTCAGTATATGACCCTCCATTCACTTTCAACTCGTAATCATATGTGAATGAAGTTTGCTCCAATTGATCTAAGGGCTATTTTGGAGCTAGCTAGTGCTAGTTTAGACAAGTGTGCACCACACCTAACCCACTAGACTCACCTAGGTCAAGCTAGCCGTCCATACCCCCCTTAATAGTATGGCCAAAAGGGAAAACAAAGTCCTAAACTACTCTAAGTGTCTCTTCAACCCAAACGACACTTAGAACTAGTCCATCCTTAATCTTGTGGTCCATCCTTTGAAAACCAAAACGATTTCCATCGTAGGGGCATGACAACCATGATTGCCCAATCAATTTCTATTGCCGTGACCTAACTTAATTACCTCTACAAAACACACGTTAGTCACAGTAATCACGTATTGTTATTAATCACTGAAACCCAACTAGGGGCCTAGATGCTTTTAATGATGACATAAGATTACTGTGACTAATATGTGTTTTGTAGAGGCAACTTAAGTTTGGTCATGGTAATGGTGATTGGTTAGGCAATTATGGTTTTCATGCCCCTGTCGATGGAAATTGTTTCGGTTTTCAATGGATGAACGACAAGGTTAAGGACGGACTAGTTCTAAGTGTCGTTTGACATTGGAGAGACTCTTAGAGTAGTTTACGACTTTGTTTTTCTTTTGGCCGTACTATTAAGGGGGTATGAACTAGTAGCTTGCCTAGGTGACTCTAATGGTTTAGGTGTGGTACACACTTGTCAAACTTAGCACTAGGTAGCTCAAGGACAGCCCATATATCAGTTGAAGTCAATGCCGTTCACAAAGTTGGTAGAATTTGAGGTGAATGGAGACTTGGACGCTGGACCGGACGCACAGGTGCCGTGTCCGATCAGCGTTAGCTCGTGCAGCTAGGGCTTGCTCATCGATCGGACGCTGGCTCCCAATCAGGATTGGACGCGCAGGACTAGACGCTGTGACCTGACGCACTAGAGGCCACATACGGTCAACAACAGTAAGCATCCAGAGAAGGAAATTACTGATCGGACGCATCAGATGGGTGGCGATCTGACGCTGGTTAGAATCCGGTCTCTAATGACTGTGCTAGCATCATGTAGCCGTTGGCTACTGACCGGACGCGTCCGATCACTTTGACCTGAGCGTCCGGTCACTCTAAAATGTGCTGAGTTGGACCACAACAGGTATGTTTTGAAGTGGGGAGTATAAATACTTCTCCCACTCGTCCAACTTAGAACTCTTGCCCATTTATTCAGCTGAGAAACACCTTTAGAGTGCAAGAGAGAGCAAGACCTAGTGGGGTGATTGGGATTTGATAATCCAAGATTAAGGACCTCATTAGTGCATAGGGAGTAGCAAGTGTGCATCCATCTTTCTCATTAGGCTTATCTTGGTCAAGTGAGAGTTTGTACTTGTTACTTTTGGTGATCGCCATCACCTAGACGGCTCGGTGGTGATTGAAAACTTGGTGATCATCCGACGGAACTTGTGGATGACCCAAGTCATGATGTGAGCGGTCGTAGGCGATTCACCGCGACGGAGTGTCAAATAATCAGCCCGTAGAGAGCACTTGATCCTTGCGCGGATCAAGGGGCAGCTACACTCTTGCGCGGGTGCTCCAACGAGGACTAGTGGGGAGTGGCGACTCTCTGATACCTTGAAAAAACATTGACGCATTCCTCTCTCTTTACTTTGAGCATTTGGATTTGAGAAATTCAATTTATGTCTTTACATTCTTAGAATTATCATGCTAGAGTAGGATTGGAACCTAGGGTGCAAAACTCTTTGTGTGATAGAACAATAGAAACACTTCTAGGCAAAGGAGGTGAAATAGGCTAAGTGTAGGGCTTAATTATTACAAGAAATTTAGAATTAGCTCAATTCACCCCCTCTTGAACATCTCGATCCTTTCCGTAACAACGGTATACCTTTTGAAGACCAAAGCTGCTAAGGATATATTTGACTCTTAGCGATCGGCCGTCTCACATAACAGAGCGAGATATAAGATGAAGAGGTTGTTTATTAGGTGGAATCGTTTTGCGGCCTATGTTAAGCCTTTTGCTTTACTTTCATAGAAGAGTCATTTTGGCTTGTCTGGCCTAGCAAGGCAAGCCTCGCTTGCATGAGCAAAACAACTTGATCTAACCCTGCAACCAAGTGCGCCCTGGACGTACTCTGGAGCCCTCGACTTCAACTACCATGACAAATAGCACACCACACACCACAATCGGATTGGAACACTTGAAATACTTAAATAACTGATTATATAAAATATTTGAGAAATTTCTGGGGATTACCACTACAAAGGGTGGTGTCGAGGCGAGACTATCAAAAGTAAGTGAGGATAAAAAAAGTAGTAATAAACATTATTATAGTTTAGATTACATAAGAAACGTGAAACCATCGGGTAAAATGAAAGCATTCATGGTTGGAGATATCGAGACGCTATTCTGGAAGAGTCCTGATAAAGAAAAAGAAAAAGAAATAAATCTTGCGGATAAAGACCCTGTTCGTTTTGCTGAAAAGCTATGGCTGAAAGTATTATTCACTGATTTATTATGAGAAAAAAAACAATATTTGTTCATTAAAATAGTACGACTCATAAGACTAGCGAATAGGGCGAAAGAACAAAAAAAAAAAAAGAATCTTACGGGACAAGAAAAAGAAATTGAAAAAGAACAATCAAATGCATAAGATTCTCTTGACTTGGAGAATTCAAATCATACCACAAAGCCGCATAAGAATGTTTATGCTTATTAGATTCGAGGTTAAACATTTGTAGAAAAAAGAATTACACGAGCAACAAAGGCAATGAAATTCCATAAAACAATGTAAAACACCTTGATCCAAAAGAAACAAAAACCGAAAACGTACTAGAAAATAGCACCTGTCAGTATATGTCCCATTTTTCAGACCAAATCCAATGCAGCCACCGCCTTCATAATAAAAATCTAACAAAAATTAAAGACGATCGAATGCGACTTCAAAAAATTATACTGGTTATACTGGTCATGCTGTTTTTACTGTTTTTACTGATTTTTTTTAGAAAAAAATCATATTCCGCCTGAAAAAAAAAACATCAAGCCAGTCAAATCTGGCCAGCCGAACACAGGCTCATTGTACTCACCAGCTAAAAAATAACAAAGGAATAGAGTAAATAATTCTTCATTCCACGTGCGACACCCAACTGGGCCGTGCCACTGGCCCACCCATCATTTCTCTATCACCATCCCCTCTCCTATAAACACCAACCAAGCAGAAAAAAAGCTGCTAAAAAATACCCAAAAAAAAAATCAATTTTTCATAAAAACACTTCTCGGCCACCTCAATTTTTCAATTCTTCATTCCACGTGCGACACCCAACGGGGAGCTTCGCGTGCGGCGTGGAGGATGGCGCGCGCGCCGTGCTGGCCGCCGGCGCTGTGGAGCACCTCACTCGGCTCCTCGCTCACCCCGACGAGAAGGTAGGGTCTGCTCCCCTTCACTTGCTCGTTAGCTTGTGTCTGCGGGAATCTGATTGGTTTTGGTAATAGAAAAGTAGGTTTCTTGCCTAATTGGGAAAAGATCTGTTGCGACCAGCAGAGTCGACGGAAGCTAGCAGCAACAACTGCTTGCCTTGTTTCTTGGTGTAGATTTGGGATACGTTAGCAATTATGCTTGAAATTGAGCCTGAATTGGGTACAAATGGTGTCCATTTCATTAGTTTTATGAGAACTATTGATTGGATTGGTGAAGAATTTTGACCTTACTTTCTGCAATTGGGAATTTGGGATGAGGTGTGTGTGGCAGCTGGCAACCACAGCATTCCATTTGCTGTTAACATGTTCTATAGTATAAGGGTTTTGATGTAGTTAAAATTTGAAATAAATTGGGGTAATTTTGATGGCAAATAACTACGGATTGGTTGAAAAAAAGTAAACAACTCTGCATTGGGGAATTATGATTGGTGGTTTGTGCTTAAAGCCTTGGAATGAGGCCAATTATTTGAGCTAAACTGTTGGAGAATATGTTAGTTTAGTTAAGGTGAGAACTAGTGTGGTGGTTGGCATTTCCTTTTCTCTTCTTTTCTATGCCCGTTCCTTTTTATGCTATTCTCATCATTTGGTTGAAGTAGTGTAATTATTGTTCATTTGTGCTTGAAATCAGGAGAGTTTGGTAGCGGGTCAATGGTTAGGTTTGGTGATGGTGGGGGAGGATGTGCTGCTGGAAAGTTGTCTTTTTTATTTTGGATTCCTGTAGAGATCGTCTATATTCATCGATTACAATTTTCTTCCTCTTTTGAACACAATCTAAAAAATATGTGGTAAATTGCTTCTGTTAGTTATGGTAAAACTGGAGCTCATGATTTATGCTTGAACTTAGAACTTGTTTGTTTTCTGATGTCAGAGTAGTAGCACTCAGCCAGGGATTGCAGTTTGAAAACCCCACATGCATTAGTCAGAATTTTGCCTCCCCAAAAATTTCAACCAATATATAATCGCTCACATGATCTATAAACTGGTGATGCAATGGATATATGAGCTTGAATGAATTATGGAGGTAGTCTGCAAGTGAACTAACTGTTTAGTTTGGTGAACTCTGCTGTTCATTATTCTACTATGAGGCCAACGGTCACTCCTTTGTGGTTGTGGTACAGAATGACTATCAAAGGGGGAATATAACACGGTAGCTGGGTAAGAAAACAAAAAAAGGAGATGAAATGATTACTTTGGTATTTCTCTATTGTCACATCTCAACATCCTTTTCAGAACCACCGCTTTCGACCTTAATTATATAGGGATTGTTATAAAAGGATAAGCATGCCCATTTTTCTGACATAATGATGTGGCAGTTGCTGGTTTTCTCCCTTTTTCTAGTTTGGGACAAGGTAATTTCTGATATTTATATTTGAAAATGGTTCTTGTGCATATTCATTATATAAACATGGCTCTGTTCAGCGAATTTTGCTAATGCCTTTACCTGCTACATTCTGATCAACAAGCTTTCGCCTGATTGTCTTACTTCACAATTCTCTTTCAGAAAATGAAACTAATTATGACAGAAAACTTCAAAATCTCCATTATGTTTCATGACTGAGTAATTCATTGTTATCTCTCTGAAATCTTAAGTTTTCATTATTGCTTAAATTCAACAATTATTTTATTGTGTTTTTTGTAAGCTGTAGCACATGTACAATTGTAAGAAGGGGAACCTAAGAAAATCTTCTTTGTTGAACACATGTTTTTATATTGTGCTTATGAGCCAATTTTGGTTAATGATTATTCATATTGTTTTGTATGATATGGTTGTAGATAATGATGCTGCATATGTTTTATTTAATGTTGTTCTCTTGATTAACATCAAACTTTGGAGTTGTTGTTGTTGTTGTGTTCTCTTGATTACAGGTTGTGGATGCAAGTGCACGTGCTCTCAGAATGATATATCAATCAAGATTAGCTCCAAAGTTTGATGTTAATAGTGGGAAAAACATGGATTTTGTTCTTTCGCTTTTGGATAGTGAGAACGAGAATGTCACAGAGCTGGCTGCTGCTATTATATCTCACTCTTGTGAGAGTAGTGCAGAACAATTGTCACTATGCAGTGCTGGAGTTCCACAAAAACTTGTTAGCCTTTTTGGAGGATCTATGAATATACGGGATGCTTGTTTAGGTTCCGTCACTGCAGTCATTCGAGATAACAGAGACGTTGCTTCAAGATTTGCATCAACGGACCATGGAAAAGGTTTTCGTTCAGTAGTTGGTTTAATACATGATCGGAGTCCACGCACAAGACTACTTGCTTGCCTCTGCTTGATTGCACTTGGGCATGCTTCTCCCTGTCATTTTCAGGACAAACAGATTAAGACCAAGTTGATTATGGTTTTGCTTGAGCTAATTGAAGAACCTGGTCACGTAGGAGATGAAGCTCCCTTGGCATTAACCACCCTGATTAAAGACAGCTTCGAACTGCAGAAACAAGCTCTTACAACGAATGCAGTTGAGAAGCTCAGCAACCATCTGCTAGCAAATCCATTGGAGACAAGGCGAGCAGTGACCATATTGCTTGCGTTATCTGAACTTTGCTCAAAACTTGAAGAGTCAAGATCTCAACTGATGTCGGTTGAGGTATGTCATGTGTGAAGTTCCGAAGTTGTCAATTCTAGTTCAGTACTCTGTAGAGTCCTTCTATTGTTATTGTTAATTTCAGTTAGGTTGGTAACTCAATCAACTGTCTCAATGTCAGCTCCCAACATTTAAGTTTTTAGTAGTGGATGCATACGGTTGTCCATTGACAAATAACTTATGACTATTAACACAATCTCTTAAAATAGGTATCAACCTTACTCCTTGAGGCATTGAAACATGATTGGGCTGATATCCGCGTTGCAGCATGTTCATGTCTGAAGAATATCTCCAGGTCACCAAAGGTAAGATGCATGCATCTTTCCATCTTGACTTTTGTTGTTCATCCCAGATGATTCAATTGATGTGTTTAATCTCCAGGTACTCAGTGGAGGTCGATTATCCTGCGATACAGTTATTGGTCCCCTAGTCCAGCTTTTAAATGACTCGTCTACTTCGGTCCAGGTATGTGAATCCTGCCAAATGTACAGTAACAGTCCTGAGATAGTGTGTGTTTTTTTTTTCTGGAAGGTGCAGTGCAGGTGCTTCCATGTACCTTTTCTTCTTCCAATGGTCTAGTTAAGTTATGAACATGTGGTATTCTAAAAGGAAATAGAGTTTCAGTGCATGGCATGGCAACTTATGTATTTGCCCACCCATCATGTAGCATTTTTTTTGAAAGAAAAGGCAGGAGCTCTGCCGCTCGCTCAATTAAGTATAGAAAAGAGAGTGTTTTATGTACACATGGCACCCATTGGGCCAATCACACCGGTCCTAGGACCAAAGTAGATACACCCCTCCCATCGTCAGTTTTTTCACCCCGCAAAGGAAAAAGCCCTGCGCCTTTGCACAGTGTCCTCTTTGGTCAAGGAGGCAACCTGCTGAGCCGTCTTGAACTCGTTCTAAAAAATGCTCCTATTCCTCTCCTTCCACAAGTTCCACACAATATATATTAGTACTCCATTGAAACGTCTGTGTTCCTGTTTTGGGATCTTGCTTGCTGCATCTTCCCACCATTCGGCAATGCAGGCGTGGTCCTGCTGCGGCAGCTGCACCATGAGATTTTCCCAAGATAACACTTGGCCCCAAACGGCCTTTGCAAAGGGACAAAGCAAAGAGAGATGAAGCCCTCTCCAAAGGTCCATTACACAAAACACAATGTTCCTGATGAGGCGATCCCCTCTTTTGCAGGTTTTTCATTAGGACTTTGTTGTGCATTAGGATCCAAGCGTGCACTTTGCATTTGTTTTCTGCTTGCGCCTTCCAGATGAGTTCGTGCTTGAATTTTCGATGGGATCCTCTGAATTGAATCATGTAGCATGTTAGCTGACTTCTGAATTTAAAACTACAAGGCAGCTTACCCCTTTGTGGCCTAGTGTGGTTGCAGTTTTACAACAACAACAACAACAACAACAACAAAGCCTTTAAGTCCTAAATAAGTTGGGGTAGGCTAAAGTTGAAACCCAACAGAAGCCATCAAGGTTCAGGCACGTGAATAGCTGTTTTCCAAGCACTCCTATCTAAGGCTAAGTCTTTGGGTATATTCCATCCTTTCAAGTCTCCTTTTATTGCCTCTACCCAAGTCAACTTCGGTCTTCCTCTGCCTCTCTTCACGTTACTATCCTGGCTTAGGATTCCACTACGCACCGGTGCTTCTGGAGGTCTCCGTTGGACATGTCCAAACCATCTCAACCGGTGGTGGACAAGCTTTTCTTCAATTGGTGCTACCCCTAATCTATCACATATATCATCGTTCCGAACTCGATTCCTTCTTGTATGACCGCAAATCCAACGCAACATATGCATTTCCGCGACACTTATCTGTTGAATATGTCATCTTTTCGTATGCCAATATTCTGCACCATACAACATAGTAGGTCTAATCGTCGTCCTATAAAACTTGCCTTTTAGCTTCTGTTTTACCCTTTTGTCACATAGGACACCAGATGCTTGGCGCCACTTCATCCACCCTGCTTTGATTCTATGGCTAACATCTTCATCAATATCTCCGTCTCTCTGTAGCATTGATCCTAAATATCGAAAGGTATCCTTCCTAGGCACTACTTGACCTTCCAAACTAATATCTTTCTCCTCCCGAGTAGTAGTGCCGAAGTCACATCTCATATACTCAGTTTTAGTTCTACTGAGTCTAAGTCCTTTAGACTCCAAAGTCTCCCGCCATAACTCCAGTTTCTGATTCACTTCTGTCCGGCTTTCATCAACTAGCACTACATCGTCCGCGAAAAGCATACACCAAGGGATGTCCCCCTTGTATGTCCCTTGTGACCTCATCCATCACTAAGGCAAATAGATAAGGGCACAAAGCTGACCCTTGATGTAGTCCTATCCTAATCGGGAAGTCATCCGTGTTTCCATCACTTGTTCGAACACTAGTCACAACATTGTTGTACATGTCCTTAATGAGCCCGACGTACTTCGTTGGGACTTTATGTTTGTCCAAAGCCCACCACATAACATTCCTTGGTATTTTATCATAAGTCTTCTCCAAGGCAATAAAAACCATGTGGTCCTTCTTCTTCCTATACCGCTCCATAACTTTCTTATTCGGAAAATGGCTTCCATGGTTTGACCTTCCGGGCATGAAACCAAATTGGTTCATAGAGACCCGCGTTATTGCTCTCAAGCGATGCTCGATAACTCTCTCCCATAGCTTCATAGTATGGCTCATGAACTTAATTCCCCGGTAATTAGTACAACTTTGAATATCCCCTTTATTCTTATAGATCGGTACCAATATACTTCTCCTCCACTCGTCAGGCATCTTCATTCCTTGGTTGCAGTTTTACCTACTCTTTTTTTTTTTGGAATCCAGTTTCTGTAAAGTGCCCTACAGAATTTATAGTTTTGTTGTCGAAATATAAATTTGTGCATCAACATATAGTTGCACAAAAGGGACCTAAAAGCTAGCAGGTGAACTTGTACCACTGCTAGGGTTTTGTTATTGAAGCAACCTTGTTACATAAGCCATGCTAAATTCAGTACTCCCTCCATTTCAAGATATAGCGCATTGGAATCTAGAAAAGTCAACATTATTAGTTTGACCAACAGTTTATGAAATTATATAAATGTTTAAGGCATAAAAGATATTTCATTGGATTCATATTTCAAGTATCTTTCAATACGATTTGGTTTTATTGAATTCATAATATATTATATGTGATGTGGCTAGTTGGCTCATTAGCTGGGAATGGAAGGGTAGATGGTGAGATGGTGTACTCACCCTCACAAGGAGGCTCTGAGCAGGCTCTTCAGATGGAATTAAGTTTAAAACAGACTCTGAACTAACTGAACCGAACAAACCCTGAGTGAACTGAAACAACTCCTGAACAAACTCTATCCTAGCTACTTGTGGACGATGTGGTTCCTTCTTCCTGTGACGCTCATATATTTTCCTGATGAATGTGTCAACAACAATAAGAGATTGGTCAAATTATATCTCAAAAGACTTTTGCAAATCCTAACATGCCTTATAAAAAGAAATGGAGGGAGTATTAATTAGGCAACTAGCTAGTGAGGCATCACTACATTAGGTCTTTAGACATTAGGATTTGATTAGAATCTACATACCAATGTACAGTAGCAAAGTAATGATTTGAAAGCTAGCAGGTACACTTCCTTATTTGGCTACTGGTAGCTTGGGCACCGTTTCATTGCTTTATGGGTGGAGGAACCTTTCTGGCACTATGATGTGCTAAATTTGGTGTCGATTAGGCAATTAGCTGTATTTTCAGACGTCAGTAATCAAGCCTTTAAGCCATTATCTTATCAACGCAAAGTTGCACAACAATAATTGAAAGCTAGTGCCAAACTTTCTCTTCTGGTAATCTGCACCCTGGCTACCAATTCTCAGGTTTATTGTTCCAGCAACCTTTTTGTCATTGAAGTTACTAAAGTCAGTATGAATTTGGCAATTAGCTGTACTTTGAAACATGACTATTTAGGTCTTTAATCCATTATGACTCAATAAAAGTTTCCTAATTTATCTCTCACTTATTGATTTGAAGCAGGTTGCCGCCCTTGGTGCCATTTGCAATATTGCTGTTAATTTGACACCCAGGAAATCAGTTCTTCTTCACTCTGGGGTCGTCTCACAACTTGTTCATTTGTCAAAGTCCATGGATCCAATGTTGAGGCTAAAATCTGTATGGGCTCTCAGGAATATTATGTTCCTTCTTAGTCCCAAGGATAAAGACTTCATTGTTAAGGAGTTGACCTTATCTACTCTTTCAAGCCTCATATGTGGTAAGTCTAATGCCTAAATATGATTATGAGGGAACTGCCATAGTATGTTGACTGCTAATTGTGGAATGTCATGCAGATTCTGAACATTTTGTTCAAGAACAGACCTTGGCACTCGTGCACAATCTTGTTGATGGATATGTGGACTCTGCTAATTATGTCATTGGCGAAGATGGAATGGTTATGGATGCTATTGCAAGACAACTGAACAATGCATCTGCCCCGGGAGTGTGCATTCAGGTCAGTTTTCTTCAAAAGTATAGTCTATTTATTTACTTATTTTGAAGATTTGAAATAATATAACCGTATGTCAATTCATATGCATATGCATTTTTTAATTTTGAAGGGACAGCCAGACAGGAGAGGAGAGAAGCATCTATTCTAGTGAACTGCATAGTTTTTATCCCATTCTTTGATATTTTGGACATATGTGCTTCTCTATGACTTACCATTTTGCAGAAGAATGCAAAAACCATTGTGCGGCAAGTCACTGATCTTGCTATTCCCTCTCTTCAGGGTATGTATGTGCTTGCAAACATTGCGGCTGGAAACGAATTGAACAAGGAAGCTGTGATGAATGTTCTTCTTCCTCACGGAGTGGATCACATCAAACCATCATTTGTAGTGAACTTTCTGCAAAGCAAGGATAAACAGTTGCGGGTTGCCACCCTGTGGTGCCTTCTGAACTTGATTTACCCAAAATGTGAAGCCTCATCTGGTAGAGTTGTCAGACTACAAAATGCTGGAGTGATCCTACAAGTGAAAAGCATGATAAATGACCCCTTCTTGGATTGCAAGGTACTCGCCCCTCCTTAAACAATTTGATCCTATGATGACTAGCATCGTTGGTATCTAGTCTGTCCTAATTGACAGAAGTTCTCAAAATTAATCTCGCTGTGTGATAAACCTAATTTGCAAAATGTTGAATCTCTTCTTCAGCTTAGAGTTTGTATGGTGCTTGAACACTGCATGGACAATGCAGACGATTGTTTCATGTGAGCAACCAGTATTTGATCTTGGCAAACAAAGTTTATGGAACCATATTCAGATCAGGAAAGAGGAAATCAGTGTGCTTCAGATCCAATATATGCCCTGAACAGTGGAACATGGGCACCATATTCAGATCAGGAAAGAGGAAATCAGTGTGCTTTTGCTGATGTCTCCAGGTCGGCAAGAGCCAACTGTCATTTTTGCACCATGAGAACCTGACAACCGGTACCTGTTGTGCATATTGTCCATTACCTCCTTGTGACCGTGCTGTCTGGAGAACTTGAGCTGCCTGCTCGCAGACTGAAAGGCTTTAGGCGCTAGATCCAGAAATCCCATTTTCCCCAGTGCCTGCCGAACCTGGTGCATGGTTTTGCGATGTTGAGTGTATAATTGAGGGACTGCTGCCGCTGTTGTACAAAATTTGTATTTCTGTTGCAATAAGGCCTTTTTTACATGCACCTACGGGTTAGACGTTGTCCATGGATTCCCATGTTCCCTGAAAATAAAGAAGATGCAAGTGTCCATGCATGTTTTGAGTTGCAGATCAAAGTTTGCGCCTAGTATTTCATACTGGTTGCGGCTAGCTGATCTTGGGTCCATTAATGTGATGTCAAGCCAACTGGCAAAATAGCATTGGCTCAAAGTTCATAATTCAGAAATTTTGAACTATTTTATTAGTGGGTTTGGCGGCTTGCCATCTCAGTTTGAAATTTTACTAGAATACCTTAGAATCAGCAGACCGAAAATCAGTGGTTGATGCTCTGATTGTTCTGAGCTCAGGGTGATTGCCGGTACCGAATTTAGCTGAACAAAGGTTCAGACCAATCTAATCTACTTGTACTGAACGAGTGATTAATTACTTTACATAATCATGTTACGGTCCACTACAAATTTTGACTATCATCTATGTATATGATATATGGATACACATATTGGAGAGAGATCATACATATGACGTACTCCCTCTGTCCCACAAAGAAAGAGCTATGGGATATGTGTAGGTCAATCTTTGTCAATCTTAATTAGGTTTGTAGAAAATACGTGTAACATTTATATCTCTAAATAAATTTATTATAAAAGTATATTCAACGATTATTTAATGATATTAATTATGTATTATAAATATTAATATTCTTATATATATAATTGGTTAAAATTAAAAAATATTGATTTCTCGGGAAGTAAGAATGTCTTCTACGGTCGTTCAACTCAGATATACAGTGACGTTGGGTGATGGCAGCGGCGTTGATAGTGACTAGCGAGGGGCACGAAAATACGAAGCAGACCGCCAGAGTTGGACGTTAGCGTGTAAACAAAAAAAGTGAGGTCTCCTTTCCAGGTTTCTTTTGCCACTTGAGTTCAATTGCTAATTGAGAACCTTTCAGATTAGGAGTGACTATTAATTTTTATGATAGACAAAAGAAAAAGATAGCCATATTGTGTATGAAACAGTTGAATTGTTCGGGAACAGAGAAAACCATCTATTTTAAATTGTAAGTTGTTCTGACTTTTCAAAATACATAGTTTTTATTATGCGCCTAATACGTACCAAAAGATACATCTCTAGAATCTAGAAAAGCGATAGGCAAGAGTCGCCCCCGACCCGAGCGGACACGGGATGGGAGAAGCCCTAGGCCCCCGACCTGACGGCCTCTCCCGCGCCGCCCCAACGCCGGCGCCCCTTCCCTCCCCCTCCACCTCCCTTACCCTCCCCACCCACACCGTCCTTGCAGGATCCAGCGCTGGAGCCAACTTGCGAGCTCCCTCCCCGTCCCCACCGCCGCCGCAGGGCACCATCGCGGCGGCCACCACCGCTGCTGTGGACGTGGGACCCAGCGTTGGAGCCAACTCGCGGGATCCCTCCACTTCCCCCTGCCGCCGCCGCCACCGCGGCCGCCACCGCCTCTATGGACGCCCCAGGGCTACTCGTGGACACCGGATCTGGCGTGCGCGCGCCGACCGCAATGCCATCGCCGCAGCGGCCGACGAGGTAGCCGTTGACGGCTGCGGAGGCCCCCTCGGCGCCTCGCCCGCTGCTGCTGCAGCAGCTGGCACCAGGAAGCCCCGGCGGGGACGGATCTCGAGCCACGTGGGCTGCTTCTGGGTCCGCGTCCTCTGAGGCCAACGGCTTGCCACGGTTGTAGGCGTAGACGGTCGCCCTTGATTTTGCCGCCGATCCCCTCAACGCCTTCCTCGTCGACCCGTCTAGGCCTCAGGATGATGAGCACAGGACCAACGTGGCGACAGCGGCCACCCTCTCGCCGTCGGCGGAGCCATTCTACCTAGGTTGCTCCTTGGGAGGGCGCACAAAGAGCCATCGGTGGGCGGACGAAGACAATGACGGCGACGACTCCGACGACGACCCCCAACAACCTATCTGGATGTTGTTCGTCGTCTGGCCAAGCCGGTAGCTGCTTCCCCGCCATGTGCCCAAACTCGTTCAGTCATGGTTCTGGCCTGTGGCGGAGTGGACGCGGAACGGCAGGGACCTTGGCGAAGGCAGAGGAAGCGCAGCCGGGCGCCCCAGCTGGTGTGTGGCCTGCTTGCTCGTCCCTACCCGCCAATGCCTCGGCCGTAGCGGTCGGGTCTCCGCCCCCAACGCCGATGGGTGGCAGGAGATCCTCCACCGATAGGAGACGCGACCTGTGGCCGCCTTGGCTGAAAAGCAACTTCCGTAGGTCCGAAAGATTCCCGCAGAGCTTTGATGGCAGATGTTTCAACTGCCTTTCCTACTCGCACCGAGTAGCGACTTGCCGGTTACCACGTCATTGTCTGCGCTACCATGGCTTCCGCCACCTCAGCAGGGACTCCAAGCGGCCTAGGCATGCTACGACATTGGCGGCAAGGGGTGGAACCGGCCATGTCACTCCACTCGTGGTGGCAACCCATGGGCCTCCCAGCACGTGCCACATAGCGGCTCGGACGAGACCGTGCAGGGTGCCGCGGGGGGCACCGACGGAACTCAACGACGACGATGGCGGCGCCGGAGTAAGCCAGCGGGGGACATCAGCTTGGGCGCACCTGCTGGCTGCGCCGATAATGCTATTACCATTGCTGCTGCAGTCTGCTTCCCCGAGCCAGACTTGTTGGTGTTGGAGCTGTGCGCAAGTGCAGGGACTCTCCCGTAGGGCGACCCTATGCTAGAGGAGCTCGTCACCTCGCTTGTCGTGAGTCGCCCAGCAGGAGCACAAGCGCCTGGGTGCCCGCCCACGTCGGTAGTGGCCTCTTAGGATGCAGACGCATCTCGGGTGGACACCCGCTCTCCAGCGAAGGCTGCCCAGTGGACGTCGGTCTCGCCTCCGATGTCGCTAGTCGGGGGCCGCCACAAGTCACGCCGTTAGTCGAGACGCGCCCTGACCCAGCGTTGGTCGGGGCAGCCACCCCAAGAGACGTGACGGTTGTGGCTGCCACGGATGCCGTCAACCGCACTCCATCCCCTCAGACGACCTCTGGCGACAAACACCTCAAGTGCTTCACCGTGGGAATCATAGAGGCGAGGCAGCCACCACTCCTAGAGCTGCTCAGAGATGATACGACCCACACCGGACGTACAGCGCCCGCGCTTCCTAAGAGGAGCAAGCGGATAGCGGCGCAGAACATATCACATAGCCCGGCGTCCAAGCGAGGTGAGCTCCTTGTCTTGAAGTGCCTAGGACTAACCAGCAGGATGTCATCTTCATCGACGCCGACCCAGAAGGTGTGTGAAGAAATCTTCAGCAGTGACCCCGATAATATGCAGGCGCTCCGTGAGTTGTTCCCATCCGATGGCGACGTGGATACGCGCAAGCAGCGCCGCCGCCGCTCGGCAGCCCGAACATAGGCCTCCTAGCCAGTGCCGCAATTCGGGTTGATCAGTGTCCAATATAACCGCATAGCTTTCAGTACACTAGGGAGGGTCCGAGTGTCCATATATAACTCTTCTGACCACCTAGGGCACCACTAAGACGTATTGTATTAAACTTTTTCTCTACCTTAATAGAAAGACGCACAAACCTTTTCTGTGATCGAGAAAAAAAAAGAACCTAGAAACGTCAAAATGACTTACTAATTGGAATGGAGCGAGTACTAAGTATGGATGTTAAATGAGGCAAATAGAGAAACATTGGCCTGTAACCTTTTTACTCTACCTTTGATGTTGCCTTGACCTTGTCTTGTTAAGGGCCTATTTGGTAAAGCTCCATCTGATTCTAATTCTCTATAGAAGCTGATTCTCTGAGAGAAGTGATTCTACGGCTGTAAGTTATTCACTTTGATTCTTTAGCATAAACGCTCAAAATCACAATGGTGAATCACTTCACTTAATCAGGAGAAGCTACTTTTTTTAGCTCTCAGCCTCTTATTTCATTTCAGAGAATCACTTTATGGAATCAGCAGAGAATCACTTCTCTCTGCAAAACTATTTTGCAGAGCTCCTGCTGGACTCCACGGAGAATTAGCTTTGGGAGCTCTACCAAATAAGACCTGACGGTATGTTTTGGCAGCTCTTCAACTCTTAGAACTTTAAGAAGCTAGCTAAGGCTATCCCCGGTTTATAAGACGGAATCAGATATGGCAGGATCTCTTAAATTATATTTTAACTATTTATTTATTATATAACAATTGGATAGTATTTTAAATTAGAATTCTGATGTATCAAGCTTGTATTACAATAGTAGTTAAAATTTTAGCTAAATTATTGGTCAAAGCTTGTGAAGTTTAAATCTTGATATACACATTTGTTGCTATTTATCTTTTTTACGTACTTTAATGTTTCTAATAGTTGGCTTTTGCGTGCCGAGGGGTGGAGCTTCCTAAGGAATGGTAAGCATATTTGATCAGGAAATAAGTTAAATTTTACAAATTTTGAATAACAGTTAGTCAAGTTATATGTAAGATTAGGTCATAAAACTTGCATAAATTGATTTGTGTTCAAAGCATCTCTGAGAAAATATTGATTTTTAATAACTGAATACATTCTGCAAGAGAAGTTAAAGAGTCAAAATCTATTTCATATGACTTTTTCTCTTGTCATATACGCTTACCATTTCTAGATAAAGGGACCTGTAGACGTATGGCATGTATTTTTGTTATCTTAATATACAAAGTCACACAAACATGTATTTTCAAGTACAAATCTAATAACACAACTTTTTAAATTATAAACTTACGCGTTTATGAAGAGATTGTTGTTCAAAAGTTTGTTTAGTGAAATGAAATGTTCATCGGTCTGTATATTTTCCGATGGCGTGCCACACTGCCACTGTGGATGTAGGTGCGCGTTTTTAGGAAGGGATGTGCATGGATGTACTCACGAAGAAATATATACTAAGGTGAATAACAGAGTCAAGTGTTTGGGTATAAGTTATAAGAGCCAAGCTATATAATAGTCTGCCTTCTATTTGTCTATAATTTTTTTTATTATTATATATTTTTATTCTCTTTTCTATTCCTCCTTACGTACATCTCTATTGGAACTCACTAGTATCTATACTTCTGTGCCTAGCTTATTGTTTGTATAAGAGTCCAACTCTCTTCTCTCTCCTTCCTTTTCTTTCGCGTCAGCAAAAATATTGACTAGATTGGCTATAAGCCTGTGGACACGCGTAATAAATGCCGGTCTCTCGCTGCCTACACCTGGCAGCTTGTGCGTACCTATGTGTGGTGGTGGCGCCGTTGCCGTGTGCCGCATGGGAATTGGAAACGGCCGCCGTGGACGTAGCGGGTGGATCCAAAGCGGCGGGCCCCATAGCCAGCCGCATGCCATAAGGCACATCGTAAGAGAAAACTATCTTTCCCATTGCAAGATTTTCTCCGTCTAGATAAAAAAATTAGCCAATCAATCACCGTGTTCTCTATCTCATCGAAGGATCCTCTGTGCAGAAACCGCGCTGGGGTGAGTCCAGAGCGAAGCCGCGCTGGCGCCAGAGCCGCAAGCCAGCACTGGCGGCTGCGTCCTCGCCGCCCACCAGGGCCGCGACGTCCATAGCCTCGACGGTAGCGGAGGAGTGGCCTGCACCTGCCCCTGCAGCCGTGCTCCCTTGGCGCAAGCTTCGACGACGGAGGAGGAGTGGCCTGCGCCTGCCCTGGCCTCGGACCTGCCCGCTGCGCTCCTGCTCCGGCCCTGCCTCCCGCACGCGAGCTCCCGCTAGCGTCGGAGGAGCGGCCCGCGCCTGCCCCGGTAGCAGCGCTCCCGTGGCGCAAGCCACGACGACGGCGGCGGCGGAGTGGCCCATGCCTGCCCCTACCTCGGACCTGCCCGCCGCGCCCCAGCTTCGCCCTGCCTCCTGCACACGAGCTCCCATCAACGGCGAGCGAGTTATGCCATGGCGCGAGATCCAGCTGCCCAAGATCCCGCCGGCGGCGAGCGAGATCCGCCGCACAAGGTACCACTAGCGGCGAGCGAGAAGAAGGCTTCGTGCATGAGATCCCAGGTGCTCATGGAAACCATTGCCCTCCTCCATAAGCTGGATGCGGGTGGTTTCGATTGCTTCGATGCTCGTGAAGACTCGGTTTTTAAATTAAAAATGGTTCCTTCATTTTCTCCTCTCTTTTCATTAAATTGCTCACATTAGCATAATACCTTTGTGACAACATAATTAATAGGGATAGAAACTATGGTAGTTTCTGTATTAGGAGTGCAGCACGAGAGATGCTTTCTTAATAAGGCTGCTATTATATATAATTAATTAACTAGTATACCGCGCGAGAGATGCCAAGATTTCATTCAAAATGTTCAATGTGACGCCACGTTATTCGTCTCCTTCTGTTCCGTCCGTTGGATTTATTCCATCTCAACAGCAGGCGTATCGGAGGACGAACAGTGTTCCCGACACGTCCTCCTGCCACGTCTCTGAAAGCCCTAGTTTGGTTTTGGATAATTGATGAAACCTATTGGACTAACCCTATGCTCTAAGTGTGTAGAATGAGATAGGTTGGTCCAAGTCTATGGTGGAGCTAGATGACACTCAAGTGATGGAGATGGTCACAAGATGATGATCAAGTGCTCCAACTTGGAAAAGAAGAAAGAGAAAAACAAAAATGGACTCGAGGCAAAGGTATAAAGCTAGGGCCATTTTGTTTTGCCGGTCAAGACGCAATAGAGTGCGTGGCCGGGTTTAGGATAGATAGCCGTACTATGAAAATGGGAGAATTCATGGTTGATGCAATTATCAAGTGCCACTAGGTGAAATAATTTATTGCATATGCATTAGGAACTAGTGTGTGCTAATTATGCTCTTGAAAATGCTAACACACGTGCACAAGTGTTTGGTACACTTTGGTGATGGCACATGAGAGCAAGGGTGAAGAGATTGCGCTTGAAATAGAAGTTGCAGGGGCGTTGGACCGAGTGTCGGACTGGACGGCTCAGGGTTCGACGGCTAACACTAACTAGCAGAGAGCAGCGCAGGTCTAGCGAAGGCGTCGGACCGAGCGTTGGACCACGCGAAGTTGGCATCGGACGGTACACGGACTCTGTTCACCAGGGCGAGCACGCGGGCAGTTGGTTTCGCTGTGAGGGTCAGACCGTCGTTGGTCCGATGAAAATACCTCTCTGCATACTTTCTGGAGTGCGTTGGACCGTGACTGTGCACCGGTCCGACGGTCGCACTGTTCATGTCCGACGGTTGGGACGATGGCCTGGCATAGAGCCATTGGAGCATGGAAAGGGCTAGTTCGTTTGAGTAGGATGCATGGCAGCACAATAGTGGCCACGGACGGGCGTCGGGCCATGCCTCAGACAGTCCGATGGTCCCACGTCGGCGGTCCGACGGTCGATCATCAGCTCTAATGGCTAGTCCAAGTGAGGGGCGCCTACTTAAGTGGATTGGCCGGCTTGGGGGACTCTGTCTTGGCACTTTGAAGTATTGCACATCCCCTAGAGCTGAGATACTCTACTCCCACTCCTCTCCTTTTATTGTTCATCATCCCAAGTGAGTTGGGAGAGTGATCCAAGTGCATTTGCTTGAGTTCTTGCATCTAGTGGCACTTGGGATTGCATTCGCTATGGATTTTCTTGTTACTCTTGGTGGTTGTCGCCACCTAGATGGCTTGGAGCAGTGGTGATCATTGAGCGGAGGGTGGTGCTTGTCTCTAGCTCCAATCGGTGATTTGTGAGGGGTTCTTGTGCCTAATTCCCGCGGAAGATCATAAAAGGCAACTCTAGTAAATTGCTCGTGGCTTGTGTGCCCTCTTTTGTTGGTGGTTCTTATGGCACCCTTGTGTAGGGCTGGGTGGGTAATGCCTATTAGCGTGTGAACCACCAAGTGAGTGTGTCGCCACAACGTGGACTAAGTTGCCGGCAAGCAACCGAACCACGGGATAAATCGTTGTGTCATAATTGGTATTCTTGTGATGGATTTATCGCTTGCCCAGTTCGGTATACCTCACTACCCCTCTTGCATTACATTCATTAATACACTTATCTTGCTAGTTGAGTAGCCTAGTTGTAATTAGTTGTAACTAGTTTTTCACTAGCTCTCTAGTTGTAGTAGTAGTGACATGCTTGCTTGATTGTGTGTATTTGATATAGAGATCATAGCAACTAGCATTCAGTAGGTGGCTTGCTAATCACCTTGTAGAGCTAGGGCAAAATTGCATTATCGCCATTTTGTTGTCTAACCAAATTTGCTCTAATGCTTTGTAGAATTTTTAATTAGGCTATTCATCCTCTCTAGCCATTTAGGACCTTTCAGCCTCGTGCTGCTATATTTATTTGGAGCCTTCCCTTCCGATGCCTAGAGCCATACAGTCTACAGGCTTTGAGTTGTGACCTCTCACCTACCAGCTACCTCACAACCATATCCCACTTCCCCCGGCCTTCTCCAAAATCTAAGCTCCTCTGAGCTCCCAAGTCAGCTAGGTAGCCATGTCTCAGCTGTCTTGTTCTCAAGCACTGCTAGCTTAGTCTTGCTTTCAACCAGCCCCCTTGCTAGCCTGGCTTACTTTCTCTCAAGCTTGAGAGCACCCGTCTCCTCACTCATGGAAGCAGAGGGACTATTTCATCGGTCAAAACAAGTCGTCCACACCTAGCCTAGGTATGCAGATCTGAAGCTTCTTTGTATGGATCTATGGTTTCCATGTTGAATCTATAATTTCCTTCGACTTTTTTGCTTATGTTTTATAGTAAGTACTAATTTGACACCAGCTTTAGCTCTTCGGTCTCACAGACCACACATCTGCACCGGGCCACGGCGTACCCAGCAGCTTTTGCCAACTGACATGAGGACCTCTGCCCAGCTCCACCGCTGGGGACCCGTGGCCACTGACATGCGGGTTCCCGTCTGCTAATGGGGTGTGCTGGAGCTTCAGCTGCAGCCACCGACAAATGGGCCCTATCTGACTAGATACACAACCCACCAGAAGACCGAGATCCAATCCGATCCGCCCCATCCTCACAGTGTTTGTCTCCAACGTGTCCTTCTCCGAGCCCCGCCTCCTTGTTCACCACCAATCACCGCTGCGAGAGGAATTTGATCGGTGTTCATAGCTGGGAGATCGTGATGGTGGTGAAGGCCCCGGAGATCTGACTGCATTTCGTTTGGGGACGCCGCCCTCGCCCCAACTGTGGCTACCGCCGCCCGTGCGGCAGGACTGACTTCTATAAGCATTCGGCGATGATTTCCCATGACTCATACCCAGTCTCTACCAAGGCCCCCCTTAGCGCCGCCCCACACCTAGATGAGGTGATGCTCCTCTCTTCGTTAGGGCTTACCCCTATTTCCGCGAAATCCAGGTTAGGTTGTGGATCTAGGATTAGGGTAGATGATTCATTTGACTTTGCTTTTCTGAGGTTGTGATGATGCTAGGTTTCTGGTTGTTTTGTGATAATTCTGATGTACTGCAATGGCAACACTGTTTGTACTATTATCCAAGTATGAGGTTCCTCCCTACTCTAAATCAAAGATAGGTAATATACACCAAGCCATTAGGGATCCGGAATAATAAAAGGTGAAACACTGATATGACAATGCAAAACATGTTGTGCTACTATTGTTGTTTGGAGACTGTGTCATCATAATTATAAAGAAAGAGCCCTTAACAGTTATAATATTGTTTGCTAAGTTCTTTTTAATCTATTTATTTTAAGCTAAGCTCAGCACTTAGTAGTATATATAGTACATTTTATCACGTAAATGCTAAAGTGGTAGTTCTTGAGCATTCATGTGAAAAAGTTTTACACCAAAAGATCTGTCACAAGATAAGACTGTGTATTGACTTGCTTAGCTGTTAAGCTATGTGACTTCCAAATATGCCCCTAGATTATAACACCGAATGTTTGTTTGAATATAATGTTTACCAACTAGATGACTAATTAATTTGTTGTACTTTACGATATGGGTTGGTTGATTTTAACACTGAAATTTGAGATTGGTGGTCCTTAGACCGAACAATGAGAAGTGAGAGGAGAATGAAGGAGTGAGCAAATGAGTAAGTGGCCAAGAGTTACCCCATCTAGTCCTTTCTCCCCCTTTAATAGGGAAGTGGGAGAGGTGGTGGTTTTTTATTCCTTCCCTTTGTGGGGTTTATAATTACAAATGAGTTCCTATAACTAACAAACATGCCCCTAGACATTCACAATGTAGTAAATAGGCCATTTTACACACTAAGAGGGTCCCTAACATATGGCACACTCCAAATAGTAGCTCCTCAGCTTTTAGTTTTGTTTAAAGAACAAGTCCCAATAGCTATTCTGACTAGATGAGGCCCAATTTCAACTCAAACTAGGATTTGAGGATCACCCTTCATAATCTTCATATGTGCTCCTGACTAAAAACTCCATCCCAAAATCCCATGGGAAAAAGGGTATCTACAAAAGAGGACGCACATAACTTTTGTCTACACCAAGATCGACTAAGGATATTTCCATGTTTGGTTGGCCTTCGGTAGCAACCATCATTGGAGCATTCATGAATTTTATTTTTAGCATGGCCTTGAGCCCTCGACAACTTCGCTTCATGGATTTGCCTCCATCGAAGTTGTTGATGTAGTGGAAGTAGTCATAGTAGGCAAAGTAGTCATATACGACCACTGCAATGCCTTCAAACCTTTGCTCATGGGTGCCAAACAATGCTTGCATCTAAGGGTAGATTGCTTCTCCAATGCGTCACACCCCAACCTCTCTTGGTTGGTGCTTGTGAGAGATTTTTCATGAAGTTCATGTAGATGAAGTAGATGCGAACGTTGTCGCATATGATGCAGGCGACCCCCTCGATCCGAATTGGTGGCGGAGCAAATTCCACGAAGTTGTAGGTTGACGGCGAGCGACTCGATCCAAAATGTTGGTGAAGTCATAGTTGATGATGCTGATGTTGATGGTGAGCCTCTCAAGCTTAAATGTTGACGAAGGTGTAGTCGATGGCACCAAAGTTGACATCGAGCCCCTTGGGTTGAAATGTTGGCTAAGGCGAAGTTGTTGACACCAAAGTTGATGGTGAAACCCTTGAGCCAAAATGTTGGCAAAGGCGAAGTTAATGAAGTTGAAGTTGATGATGAGCTCCTTGAGGTGAAATATTGGAGAAGTTGACGATGCCGACGATTGACTATGAGCCTCTCTATCCAAAAATGGTGGCAAAGGAAAAGTTGCTTTTTTCCTACATTCATAAGACAAAATGGAGATACTATTAAACCACACCCGAATAGATCCAATTTCCTTAGATGTAAAATTGTTTTGGTCATTAGAATTTGTGCTATACTTGATAACAAGGTTAGCAAGGGAAGTGATGTTTAGAGGACCGTGACCTAGAAGCTTTGGTATAAATATTTAAATCTCTTCACCATGACACTTGACTAGTCCCCCTATTTATGTACTACAGATTTCTCATGATGTACAGATTGCACAATTATTTTGTAGAGAAGCATCTGCAACAAGTACTGGTTAGTAGGGCACGGTGTCATGTGTTGTGGATGACAAAGCATGACTGACTAGTTTGGTTTCCATTTGTGTAGCTAACAGCAGTTGGGGAATCCAAACTCTTCTTGGGGGGTCATGGTTGATAATTTGCATTATATATGGGTTATGATCGATGTATTTTACTTGTATATGGGTTGTAATGAATGAATTATGGATTCATATTTTGGCTATAATTGATGTATTTAGTTGTGAAATGGGTACTATGTTTCATGACAAAACACACTTTTTGTGAAGAAATGGGCACCGGCTTCGATTGGGTTGGCACAATTTTCCTGCCGACACATGGACCAATAGACATGTGACACGTGAACAACAACAAAATCGGAAGATGCCATGTGGAACAACTAAAAGTGAACATGTGGACAAACCGAAACAAACACGTGGACAAATAATAAACAAAGACATGGAGAAACTAGAAATAGACACATGGACAAACTGTAGTGTGCCATGTGGACAATTCAGAGTAAGCCACATGTAACACCTTGGTGGATCCTAGCCGACACCATGCCACCTACCAACATGGGCGCAGCCATGTGGCTTTGCAACGTCACATGCCAAGGTGGATGTCGCCACGTGGAACTGGCCATGTCACCTACTAGCATGGACAATGCCACATCAGTTTGTGACGAAAATGGACCTGATGATTAGTGATGATTTTCATATAGAACGGAAGTGATTCTACTGCAAAAACCTTTTCGTCATGGATAATATCACTTTTATCATGAAAAAGTCAGTTTCGTCACCGCGCAACAAACTTGACGCTTGTTTTTTTGACAGACGAATTGAAATTCATCACAAAGTTTCTTTATGACAAGTTTGGCATCTACAATGATGAAATCTGTTCGTCGTAGGTGTGCACATTCTTACTAGTGGTAGTTGATGAAATTCAACAATTGATGTAAACTAATATTCCCCAAAGACCAAAGTGCTAGAGATCAATCAATAGCGGAGGCCAATGATCAAAGAAATCTATCATTGTTTTTTCCATTAAGAAATCTATCATTTAAGTGAACTCCAATATTGTGAAGATCAATAAACTAGCTTAAGGTTGAAAATTGGCCAGGGTTGAAAATGCCCAAGATACTCTATTGATGCACTAGTTTGGAGAAGGAAGTATACATGCGCATGTTAGTGACAGAAAATTTTAAATAGTAGATGATCATTTTAGAATAGTCACTTAGGATGACCATGTATAGCCACTTGGGCAATGCTTAATAGAGCAATGTGTGAGTTGCTACATGTGTTTTCATCGCATTGGTAACTTGTTTTAATTCGAGTGCTAAATTCCTTGAATAAAATTATTAGTATCCATTAGCTGGCAAGTACTCGCATGCAGTTTTTTACCTGCGAAAAGAATATAGTATGTACCCTTGGGACACTAGCGAGGGGTGAGAAGATGCATGGTAATGCAAGTATGTACGATTGTCAAATGCAAAGGCTCAAGATGTTCGTAGCACATGCATAATGAAAATGTGCACCAAGTAAGGCGTTACCTTAATCATATGTTCTGTTCGTTAATCCTGCAATTTGTAGGGAAACAAAGAGAGCCCTTCATGTTAGATATGTAGATTGATTTTTTATGCAGTAGAAAATATAGGCACTTAAGTGAGCTGATTACTTAATAAACTTTTTAGTACATGGGTATATATATAATTTTCAACGATATGAAAATCTTGGGCTTACATGAACAAAATTAATGCTTGTGAAACTATGTGGAAGACAAAATCATACTTGGCCTACAGCTATCCTGACTTGCGTGTGATTGACTATGCTCTTTTGAACATAAGATACACTTAGTATTGTAAAGCAGCAAAAGTTCTCTATGCAAAGTTAAATAAAAGGGGTGGGAAAAACATATGTGCGCAGCTAGGCAATCATGTACTGTCACGGGATAACTGAAAAGTATTTTAGATATGCATAAGCAAGTTAAAAAAATCTTACTGTCTGTAAAACAGTTCACATTTACATATGTTTAAGCTAATTCCACTACTACAGTAATAATTTTAGGAGACAACTCATTTTATTTATGAAGGTGAACAAAGAATGTTTGTGTCTCCCAAAATACTTGAACTTCAGAGACAGTTAGCCCATTTACAGAGACATGCTAAAAGCAACCAGCTCTGTAAATTGATTTACGAAGGCGTGCCTTTTAAGTGGACCATCTCTGTAACACAAGGAACTCTAAACCCTAAACCTTAGCCCATTACGGTAAACCCTAAAAAGTTGGGTCCTTCACTCTTGGTCACGCAGTCACTCTTGTCCCCTCCGTCGCCTCCCCTTCACATGGTCACAAAGCTGCCACCCCTTCATCACGCTGCCTCGCCTCCCCGCTCCCCCATCCGCCTCCACACGGGACTCCACTCCTCCGCCTTCTCTTCACCGGGCCTAGAGAGTCAATGCACTTTTGCCTCCCCGGCTCGCCGCCACGGCTCATCTCCTCTGCCGCAGTTGGAGGCCCGACGCCCCTCTGCCTGCTCTAGAGACGAGAAGCTGCACCATCGAGGAGGACACTAGATTTGGCAACCATGGACATGCAGAGTTGCAAAGATGTGAAATCCGGCAGTAACAACGTCATCCGTTGAGGTAGGATATGTTGAGGTATGCCGGCTTCACCCTGTCCTTCGACATTGTCGACTTTGACATTGTGCAGTGTAGACAATACGACCTTGGTGCAGATCCACGATGGCGCATGGCTTGGTTGATTCGGTGAGAATAGTTGTGGCTCCCTTTGTATCCCTCCTCTGTCCTCTCTCATCCACTTAGATCCAGCCAAATCCAAGCGCACAAATCTCATCCTCTCTTTGTGCTGGGCGACGATGGGGCTCGGCAATGGTAGCTGGCCTAGCAAGGAGCAGGTTCGATGACGGTGACGTGCTTGAAAGGGGTTCAACAATGAAAAGGAGGCTAGGAGCAGGCTCAGCAACACCGGCGAGGCTAGGAGCAGGCTCAGCGTCACACATATTCTTCAAAACCTATGAGAGTAGGCTCAACTCCTTGAGAATTGCAAACCCATATGTAATTTCATAACTTCATGGACGAGTTCAGCATCACACATGTTCTTTACAAACGTGTAATGTAACCTAGCTCCAATTTGTGAAAAGGATGGTGTTTGTGACTTCATCCCATCTAGTTGGCCCAAAACCTCGAGCTACTGTTGGGGGCTAGCTTTCTAACTTAGAGAAAAGCCCTATATGTATGATGTTTCCTTCAAAAGGGGAGGCTTTGGGACGAAGTATTGAAACCGCGTGTGCGGATGATTCAAGCTTAGCTTGGAGAGCAAACCAAACATGGGAACCACAACTCGTGGAAAAGCAAGCGAAGCCTATAGCGGATATTGATGCCAACTAGGTTCCAAGGACCAAAGCGATGCGTCAAGATTGACTTCGCCATAGATCTCAAGCAGAGAGTATAGGAACGAAGTGGTGGAGTGTTGTAACTAAGCTTCGTTATGGGGCATCACCAAATAGGGTTTGGGTCAAGAGTTATAATGACTTGAGTGCCCTTGTGTCCTTTCAATGACTTAAATGCCCTCAAATTTGCCTAGAATATATAGGCCTGAGGTCACCGTGTGATTTCAGCTATGACAAGTTGCCTCCCCTACAAATAGGATGATGTTGTATATGATTTGACATCTGAGCAATGGATATCTCTATCTCCCATGTACCCTTATTTGGCTTTTTTCAAACCTAAGCATTCTAGGTCGTCTGCTGTCGCTGAGACACGGGACAAGGTGGAAGGAATGGTGAGCTAGTGCGATTGTGGACACGTGTAGGATAAGGTGGTAGGGTGGTGGTAGGCAGTCTGATACAAGATGTGATGAATCTCTGTATTATAGTATACAAAGAATTATGGTAGCCCAAATATTTGCAGCGTCCATCGAAACGGCCGGTCCCCAAGTCTCACGCGTTCCACATGGTGAGGCAATAAAGGAGAAGAGAAATAAGCCTACAAATTGGGCCTTAACCGGTTAATTACAAGCCATTACAGACCATCATCATAGTTGCTCCTGGGCCGATGGACGCGTGCACGTGGCTCGCGAGGCCCAATATCCACATCATCGCGTGGACCCCGGCTCCGTTCAGAATCCGAAGCTCCGAGCTTCTCTTCTGCAGTCCTGCCGTGTTCGTGACAGTTTGCCTGATCCTGTCATTAATTTCAACTGCTAACTGCTAAGATGTATGCATCTCACCGTATCGCAGGTCGCAGCTCTTATCAAATGCTAGCTGCTACTATTGATTAGGTGTGCATGCAGCTGCCAACTGCCGGATCCTGACATCTTTTTTGTTATTTCGTTTCTTTCTATATAGTACTTCGGAATCGTGACAAGCGGGATTTAGCCTCCGCAGGAATTTTTCCGCTATTAGCGGCTAATAGCGCGCTACTTCCGCTAAATGCCTGTCTATTTAGCGCCGCTATCAGGAGATTGTGTGGGCTTCGATTTCGCTCCGGCCCAAATGGCTAAGGGCCCGTTTAGATGCGAAATTTTTTGGCTTTTGGCTACTGTAGCACTTTTCTTTGTATTTGGCAATTATTGTCTAATTATGGACTAATTATGTTCGAAAGTTTCGTCTCGCGATTTCTCACCCAACCGTGCAATTAGTTTTTTTTTCGTCTACATTTAGTACTCCATGCATGTGCCGCAAGATTCGATGTGACGGGGAATCTTGAAAAATTTTAGTTTTTGGGTGAGATCTAAACATGCCCTAAATCACGCGCAGGCCCAAAATGATAGGGCAAGAGCAAGACTCAATAACCCTAGCCATTCTCTCCTTCAGTCGTTCCTCTCCGAGCTCGCGAGAAATGTTGGCGGCGGCGGCGGCAGCTGCTGCACGCCTGCACCCGACGAGCAGCGGGAGTGCAGGGCCGGCGAGCCGAGGGAGTGCGGGCAGCAGCAGGACTACACGGGCTCACAACGTCGGGTGTGCAGGTCTGTGGGACTGTAGCTGCGAGGGGCAGCCAGAAGGCAAAATTCCTCTTATTCTTCTCAAATTTCTCAAGTCTTTTGCGTATTTGAGAAAAAATATAACGCTCGCGCCTATCACTTTGTTTCGATCAATCATATTAAAACTGCAAACAATCATATTAAAACTGCTTATGGCTAGATATTAATAAATTTAGACACAGGAAATCTCACCGTATCATAGATCTCAAAAAGATATAAAACGATGCAGTTGAGAACTTTTTCATTTAAAATAATCTATTGCCCTAAAATATTTATATTGAAGTCCTCAAATTTAAAATTTTTAAACAACCTCAGACGGTGAAACGACAAAAAGCCAAAGCTGTAAGCTTATCAATTTTTTAGTTTAATGATTTTTTTTATTTGAGTCGCTTTTTCAAGGAAAATTATGTTTGAATTTCTCACATTTGAAATTCAAATTTTCAAAATTACCACGGATGGCGAAACGATCAAAACCAAAGTTGTAGTACTCGATGATATCTATAACTTTCCTATCGAAATATTTTTCATTTGAATTTGTTCAGGGTCCCAAATATTTATTTTAAAATCCAGAAAAGTGAATACGAAGGGAATATTTTTGCCCTTTAGTCACAAGCGACTTTGAGGTAGAGTGTTTAGCGCACCTACATGTGAGGCCACAGGTCGTGGGACCATAGAGGCGGCTCAAAATCGATTTCTAGAGGCGGGTCTAGCCAACCACATCTAAATATCACTGATTTTTAGAGACGTCATAGTAGAGTCGGTTGGGCTAGCAACCTCTACATTGGCTTCCCAGCCACTTCTACAAATTATTGATTTCTAGGAGTGGCTAGATATTAATGAATTTAGACACTGAAAAACATACGGCATCATAGACTAGATCTAGATACACACATTCTAATAATCATTTTCTGATATAATAGAGATCAGGCGCTATAAAATACTGATTCTATAAAATTGATTTTAGGAGACAACTAGTTTTATTAACAGAGGTGGTCACAAAATGTACCTGTCTCCTAGCCGATTTTCGGAGGTGGTTGTTTTATTTACGAAGACAACCAAAAATTGCTTGTCCCTCAAAATCGATTTACAAAGGCGAGCCTATTAGAAAGTTCGCCTGTGTAAATGAGTCTAAAGCCCAGGAGGCTCAACACCAAACTCACACATATAAGCACGGACTAAGGGTTTCGGTCGTCACTCTCTCTTCTCTTTCTCTAGACTCTCATGGCCCACTGCTCTTGTCGCCGAGGCGAGGAGGCAAAGGAGCAGCGATGGCTCATCTGAGGTGAGGAGGCGCATGGCCCAGGAGCTCCTTTGATGTCAGCGCGACCAGATTTATCAAGGATTGTGCGGGATCCAGCAGTCGAGAAGGACGACGGGGACCTCGGCGATCTAGGAGCTCCTCCTCCGACGGTGCTCGACCTAGGAGCTTTATTGGCAGCGCCCATTGCTGGATCTATCGAGGATGGTGTGGGATCGGGCTGTCGAGAAGGACAACGGTGACCTCGATGGCCCGGGAGTTCCTTGAGCAGCAGCACTCGATCTGGGAGCTTCTTTGGTAGTGCCCACTACCGGTTCAATCGAGGAGGGTGTGGTGGGTGCTACTGCTCGGTGGCTCGGCTTGGCTGTTAGCGTCTTGTTGTGATATATCATTGACCTCATGCATGTGGGTTTCAACACCTTTTTTTTTGTTTTAGGTGATGTTTGGTCTGTTACGTGCCTTTGTTCCTTGCTCTGTGTTACAGTATACTCCCTCCAAACCGAAAAACTGGACGTCCTGGGCGTATACGTAGTTTTTGCGAAACTTGACGTTGTGGCTCCGTGACCCCGTCCGTGGACTTGTTTGCCCCTGCGGTCTGTTCGGCTGGCCGTCCTTAATTGCTTTCGTTTATTGCGCGCGCCGCCCAGAGCACTAATCATCGCTGCATCGTTTGTTTCGTTGCCCGTTGAATCGATCAACCGAGTACTACTACTGCCACGCACTGCCTTCCTCTCGCCTCCCTTCATCAACGCAGTAGAAGCCTCGCCGCAGTTCCTCGCCGCCGAGCAGTCTAGGGTCTAGGGCTCCTCGCCGTCGAGCAGTGTAGCCGCGCCGCCGTTCCTCACTTCGCGCCGTCGTTTTCCTCGCTGCGCGAACGTTCCTCGCCGCCATGGAGGGTGCTCGCGCCATGGAGGAGTCCGCCACCATGAAGGTCGCTCGCGCCATGGAGGAGGCGCTGGACGCGGAGATGACGATGGATGCCGAGATGGCGCTGGACTCGGAGATGACGATGCAGTCTGTCGAGATCGCGCCGAACTCCGTCGAGGTCGTCACGGACTCCGTCGAAGAGGTCCCGGACTCCGTCGTGGAGGTCCCGGACGCGAGCGAGCGCATGCAAACGGCCGAAACGCGGGCACGCGAGCGAGCGCATGCAAACGACCCGTCCTCCGCACAGTGCCATGCAAGCCATGCAAAATGGCCACGAACAAAAAAAGGAGCCTGCGGTGGGATTCGAAACGTGGACCACAGCTTCAGCCCGCCGAGGGCTAGCCACTCGAGATAAGCAAGATTCTTGTATAGAACACACCCATCTTGCTATTTAATAGGGGCAAGGGTGGAAAGATAACCCCTAATTAATCACTCCTTGGATACCACAATCATGTCCTAAACGTCAGGTTTTTCAGTATGGAGGGAGTATCTATTATGGCGACAATTTCATCTGCTTCCGCGTGTGCTTTAGTCAATGTCTACCTTTTAATGGGATTGGGCTGTGTCTCTTCTGCGTATTAGTTGCCTGCGGTGTTGCAGCTTCTGAGGCCATGCTTCCCTTTATTTTTGGCTCGTTATTATTATTTATGTGGGATGGGATTTATGTGCTCTGATTCGGCCTCCTATCCAGGTCTGCGACATTTTTTTCAACTGCATTGCCTTGCCTGTCTACTGTCTTTTCCTATTGTCCTATTTACAAATCCGTTACTTTTTTGTAATCTGCTACATTATTTGGTAGTTGTTGCGACCCTGTCGATCATTCCTTCTAGTTCCAGGAGCAGCTTCTCTCAGCTCATGGTGTCGCACCATGTTTACTTCCTGTTCTTGTTCTTAGCGTCTAATTATTCTCTCAGCTGATCCTTCAACCCGGCCAGTTCACGTTTTGTTTGATCTGTACTGTACCACCTCTGCTGCTACTAGCGCTGTACAGACACCATATTTTACAATATAGGATAGTCTCATATATTAGCTAGTACGTTCTATAAATATATATTTATAGACATGGCAGCTCCTGATGTTTTAAACATGTTGCCCTGGTTTCCTAGGGGGCTACAGGTTCATGTTCTGCTATTACGTGCTCAGTCGCTCACGGTCCTTTTTGATGGTCTGCTCGGTGTGCTTCATGCTCATTTGTTTATCACGCATCAGGTCCATGGTTCCTTTCCTTCTACTGCATGTATGTCTTTGTTTATGCCTGCTCCTTCTGTGAGGTCACGGTTAATTAGAATTATTATTCGTGCTAATTAGTGTTGTCCTTGCTTCGTTGTTCGTACCGTATGCCTGCACAATAAAATATATGACCCTCCTTGCTCATCAGTCTTTATAGGTTTTTGTTGTTGTTCCCCTTTGATGGGCCCCAGTTATTCAGTTTATGTTAGTTTAGAGTTTGAGGTTCAGTTATTCAGTTTTTCCTTCAAGGTTCAGTGATTCAGATTTCAGTTTTGTTAGTTTACAGTTTGAGCTTGAGTTTTTCAGTTTTCCCTTTGAGGTTTCAGATATCAGTATTTCAGTGTTCTCTGTGATTTTCTGTTTGTTTTCTGTGATCCAGTTTCTCAGTTTTTGTTGTACATTTACTCATTTAGGACTCATGGCTGCTAGGAGCAAATGTTGTTTTGGTAATGGTGTCCTAGAGGAACGTTGGATGTGATGAAGAGAAGATTGGTCCATGTTTTTTATTTTTCAGTTACTGACAACCATCTCTATTTTCCTTCTGATCCTAAGCAGAAGTACTTGCCCTGAGTTGATAAGTGTTTTTCTTCGAATGTTTACCTCACTTCGAATTGCGGTGATGAATTATGAATTAAATAGCATGTCAGAGTTCAGAGATGCTTCTGGCATCCATGAGAAGATCTTTCATACTACTGAGCAAAGGCGATCTTGCTCGCAAAAATAATCTGAACTATTTTCTGGGTGTCTTTAGTGTAATAATATAGTATTCGCACTGAATTTGAATATTTGTAGCTATAGTATTAAACAAACAAAAATTGGGTTTAACTTCTAAACTGTTTTGTTATGTCTTGCATGGCCGCGCGCACTTACTTCCATTCCAGATTACACTGTAAGCTTGAATTGCACAGCAGTGTCCTATTGTAATTCCTAGACCGAAAAGCTGGATGTGTAGGATAACAAAAGGGAGTAGTTAGTTACACAGACAGAAGAATGACGCGAAATCTCACTCTGCAGCTTGCAGTGATATATGGTCCTAAGGCTAATCATGAAAAAGGCTAATCGTGAATACGCTAAAGCAGACTATGACCGTTGCACTAGCTCCTCTAAATACATTAGCAGTTCATTGGTGTTTGTTTGTCGATTTTCTTCCTACAAAAATGTTCCATGAGTATATATAAGTTGTATTAGAAGTTCTTTTTCATAATTGTTTCAAAAATAATTTATCACTTGTACCTGTATGGTATTTGAAATTCAGTACATTTGTTAACCTTGATCCCTGTGTTATGTTTTGAAAATCTAATTCTGTTGGTCCATATAAATTGTTGTATCTTATATGCAGTTTTCCAAAGAAGAAAGTGCTACAACACATTTGAAGCCCTGACCACGACGATATCTCTACTCATTTAAGCTTACTATTATTATTAATTTTTTGCAAATTTCCTAATTCCTAGATTTAATATTGTTGGAAAAGTAATTGTACTTAGTTAATATGTGTTCTGCTCTGTGAAACTGGAAGAAGATTGCTTATATACAGAGTTACCTCTATTTCAAATATGTACAAATAATCATAGAGATACATTAACACCCTGATGCATACATAGTGGGTCATTTCTAGTTTTAAAATGACACTTATCATTTGTTAAAGCATCAGTAGCTTTATTTTATTTTAAACTTGAACTTCATGCTTTTTTTCAGGTATGTGACACTGAAACAGATTCACTACAGAACCTGAGTGAGTATTTGATGTCAGTTAAGGTGTTTCAATTCAGTTTGTCATGTCATTTCTAAGGAAGATTAGCCTCTGATTTCCACTGATAAGTCTATGCTAAATTGTAAGTGACAATAATATCTGATTATGTGTGCATAGGAAACTCTTATTATGTGTTCTAAATTCTGTTCACCTTGAAATAGTCCTGCATATCTGATATCTCTAGATTTTTTTGTTCTAAATTCTGATTAGAGCTGCCGCGAGATGTCGGCTGGTGGTGGAGAATGTTAGCACTGGAGAAGTTGCTAGGCAAGTACGGTTAGAGCCACTGAACATTCCCAAGCCTGTTATATATCGGAGACTACACCTTTTATATTCCAGTCCAAATCTTCTCAATATAGGATAAACGTCACAGTGACACACTTTCTTATATTTTTAGGAACACAATATGGTGAGTCCCATACAAAGTAAGAAGGAAGTTCAGTAACGAGTTCTTGCAGTGATGAGGCCATAACGGGGGTATGTCAGCAGTGTCATGTACTCATGTAGTAGTTTAGAATGACTACTCTAAATGGTTTTGATGCCTACATTTTTTTTGAAAGGATGACAAAAGCTGTCACAATTTTATTAGAAGAGATTGGTATATTTCAAAAAGACTGATGTTACAACTACAGCGCAACCTTATCGAGCTTTGGTGACACATTTGGATCCAGTGAACCTGCACATCTTGATGCCTGTTTTTGGAGAGTTGTTATGTTTTTGTGTTATTAGTATTTCCTAGCAAAAGTAAATGCAAATCTATTAAAAAAGGATTTAAATGCAGGTGCTTGGGGGTGGACTAGTTTCATGGATTACCTCTGCGTCTTGTTGTTTTTCTTCTGATGTTGATGTCCTTTTCCTTTGGTCTTCATGGGCTTACTCTTGCCTTCTACGCCCAAGCCGTCGCCACCGTCATCTACGTTGCTGTGAATGTGGTCTGTCTTGGACGCTGGTTTTCTTTCTTTCTTGTCCGTCAGGTGGTGTACCTGTGCTGTATGTATGCTGGATATGTGTTGTCATTCGGCTGTCATTGGGCAGTTTATTATTTTCTGGAAGACAACAGCCGTAAAAATCTTCCAGAAGATAACGACTATAAAAATCTTCCGGATTTTGTGTCATGTGACAGTACATGTGCTGCTTTTTCAATTTGTTTAGTTGTTTTGTATCATGTGACGTGTCAACTACTGATTTGTTGAAAAATGTGGAAGATAACAAACAGCAAAATCTGCCATGAGATGTGTAGTCAGGTGTTGGCGTCGAGCCAGGTACTTGCTAAAAATACCTTGTTTTTTTGCCCGATCCGAACCCGTCCATACCTGGCACTTGATCAGGTCTAAGGCTTGATTTTTGTACTGGGGTCTTGTTTAGATGCCATCTAAATTCCAAGTTTTTTCACTCTCTCTCCATCACATCAATTTTTAGTCGCTTGCATGGAGTATTAAATATAGGTAAAAAAATAACTAATTACACAGTTTAGTTGGAAATCACGAGATGAATCTTTTGAGCCTAGTTGGTCCACGATCGAACAATATTTACCAAATAAGACGAAAGTTGTACTATTTATCAGGTTCAAAAAATTTGCAAAGTGAACCCGGCCTGGTTTTGCTGGGGTCTGTATGTTGGGTTGGGCTATTGCTAGTGGTGGCTTGAGGGGGCTGCGTGGTGGTGTTGGGTTGGGTGCTAGGCCACATGGGTGATGGTCAGCTGGTGTTCTTTTTTTTATTTTTGTTTTCTATACTAGTACGGATGTAGGGTCGGCCTGCCAGCTAAAAACTAGGCCTGCGCCCGACCCAAATTTTGCTTCCGGTAAAATATGATGGCCAACAACCACCTGCAATGGCGACGGGGTCAGGTTGGGTAGGGTTTTTTTTCGGGCGGGTCAGATTAGTTTAGGATGTGTTTAGTCGGGGAGGTGAAATTTTTTTTATGTCACATCGAATGTGTCGGAAGGATGTCGGGAGGGGTTTTTTGATACTAATAAAAAAATAAATTACAGAACCCATCAGGAAACTGCGAGACGAATCTAATGATACCAATTAATCGGTCATTAGCACATGTGGGTTACTGTAACACTTAAGGCTTTTCATGGGCTAATTAGGCTTAAAAGATTCGTCTCGTGATTTTGCCGAGAACTGTGCAATTAGTTTTTTTTCGTCTACATTTAGTACTCTATGCATGTGTCCAAACATGATTTTTTTACTGTAGGAGGAATTTTTTTTTGAAAACTAAACAGGGCCTTATTGGGTTTTTGGGTGAGCCATGATCAGGTCAAACTAAAATTGATGAGTACCCCATAGAAATGCAATGCATCCACTAGGCCTACCTGAGCAGGAATGCTCAATTTAATTAATACACATGGACAAGGATTTTCCTTTTTTTGTTTTTGTTTTTTGTCGTTGATCTATATTGGCAACTAAATAATCATGATATTATATGCACCCACCGGTGCATGATATATATATACTTCAAGGGATGTCCAAGGCTTGGCTTCTTGTAGAAGGACAATGCTCGAATTTGACGAGAGCGGTTCAGCCAAAACATCACCACACTTGACACAGTCACGAACATTCCAACAGCAAACTAAGGAAGTTCTATTCATTGGGCTGGTGGCCATCACCAGACAGCAGACTGCTCATACAACAGGAAGAGCAGGTCAAGCTTACAACGCGAGCCTCCACATGATCACTAGTACAAGGTCTGAACATCAGAGATACAAGGTATCTAGGGAGATTTTTTTTTTAAAATTTTAACACTTTTTCGAACTTAATTTTAAATCTAACACTCTCGGGTTTTTTTAAACTAACACTTTTGGCTGCACCTATTGCCCTGCGCGCGGCCAAATGCCTGTGCCGCGCCATGCATGGTGGCGCGGTAGAGGGCTAACGTGGCGGCGGCCAGAAACGCTGGCCGCTGACGTGGCAGGGCCTGCCGCGCCACCGATCTTGGCGCGGCAGTGCCGCGTCCTGATTCATGGCGCGGCAGAGCCAGGTATAACCTCCGCCGCGTCCAGTCCCGCTGGCCAAGCAGCAAAACGGCCTAGGCGTCGCTCCCGCTCTCGACCGTCGCCAAGCATGCCGGCCGCCGCGCCATGAACGGCGGCAGCCCGGGCCTCCATTGCCGCCTCCCTCCCTTCCCTTTCATTCCCCGGCCGTCTCCCTCCCTCCTCGTCCTAGTTCAAGATAATGACGCATATTTTATTTTCGTTTAAATGGTGGATAGGATATTATGAATGGGAGTTAAGGTAAGTAGGAAAATTATGTTTGGGAACTATGGTGAAGATATTAGTATGAGTTTGTCAATGTTAAGGTTAATTATTTAGTTAGAAGTATGTTTGCCATGTATTTTTTTGTTGCTATAATTGTTGTTTATAATATTTTAGTTGCATTGCAAATGATTACATTTTACATTAATTTGTGTTGTTTTGATTGATGTTTAATTTGAACCGTTTTATTAGATGGAAGACATGTTTCGGGAGCAGTTATGGCGAAAACGGGGTCGTCCTAGAGAAATGTACCCCGACGAGTCTAGCAAAGATGCCCCCGTCCCTCCTGAACTCCCTGTCCCTAACTGTGACTGTGGTCGTCCGGCCGACGTGTTTCAACCGAGACATCCGGACACAGCGGCTCGTTGCTTCTACACGTGCAGTCGTTTTAATGTAAGTTATTGTTTCCGTATATTTTTCTTCTTCATTTGTATTACTAGGTTACTAATATTTTGTTGTGTAGGTCCATGAGAGGTGTTTTTTCTTTCAGTGGATCGACGGTGCAGACAAATTTGACCCCAGGTACCTCCTTTTCGATGATTGGTGGAGAGGGCGACATCCACGAGAGCACTTCGAGCGGTGGGTTCCACCTCCCCACCTCCCCCTAACCCCCCTCCAATGACGGCTAAGGAGAAGCACTTAGCCGTAGTTAGACGACTCGAGAAACCTCCTCTATGCCATTGCGGAGACCGAGCCGTGATAAACCCTGACAATAAGTTGGAGTTTGTGTGTCCAAAGCATGAAGTAAGTGCAAAGTGTATGTGTTGAAATGTTGAGTTATATGTGTCATGTACTAATGTCACGTTATTTAGGTGTATTCAATGACGAAGTGTCGTTTCAAGGAGTGGTTGTATGATCCTAAGAACAAATGGCCCGAAGAACCTCCAAAAGCAAAACAAAAGAAGAAAGAAAGGTTAATTTACAAAGCACCACCAGTCAAGTGCGAATGTGGTGTTAATTCTAACTATGGCCTAGTCCCTTCGGAGCTTGGAATAGGCCATTATTGCGGCCATATGGTTGAGTACGAAGAGGTTCGTTATTTTTGTGGTAAACATGAAATCGTATTTTGTTTCTTTTGCTAAGACATATATGATATAATATTTCTTTTGAACAGAGCACTAGGAAATGCAGGTGGGAACGTTACGATGGTCAAGCTAAGTTCTTGGATGAACTGAAGAAGAGGCAACTAATTGCAAGAAAGAGGGGATATGGACCTGACTACGTCAACCTATTCGTTAAACATCACAAAGAAAAGATGTGTGAATTTGCTAGATAGCGCGGTATTTGTAACCCGATCGATGTTGGGCTTAACAAATGAGGATTGGAGAGACAGATGGCGTTAGAGGAGGAGAGGGCATGGAAGGAGGTAAGGGAGGAGACAAGAGTAAAGATGCAAGTCTTGAACGAGCATGTTGATGCATTATGTGCCAGTGAGTGCTTGAACGCCTATTTTCGTTGCCTGATTTTAAATGTAATATAATCATGGTTCTAACTGATTGCATTTTATACATGAAGGGACTGGTTGCAGCGAGGATCATGCCGCAGAGGTGGCTCATGCAAGGTATGAGGAGAAGAAGTTAGATGAGCATAGATCGCGAGCTGGTCGCACCGTTCAATCCCCGAATGTGTTGTCTGATGAGGGGGACGAGGATGAGGACGACACTGGCAGACTTAGTGAGCTAATTGCCCTAGCAGAGGCGGGCTTGCAGGCGGTGGATGATGAGGATGACACTGGTAGACTGAGCGAGCTCATCGATCTAGCAGAGGTGGGCTTGCAGGCGAAGGAGGATGAGGACGACACTGGCAGACTGAGCGAGCTCATCGCTCTAGCAGAGGTGGGCTTACAGGCGGAGGAGGATGACAACACATTCTTCACTCAGGCCGCAGCGGCCGCAGATGAAGCGGAGGCCGCTTACTACAGGCGACAGGCAGGTCAGAGCAACATAGGTGAGCCTAGCCACAGCAACAGGGTTGTGGTTGAGGATTGGTACTCGGACGATGAGTTGCTTACTCAGTATGTTTCTGACTGAGGGTTTTTGATTGCGCCGTCTGTTAGTTCCATGCTTTATTAATGATCAATGTAGACATGTAGTAAAAATTCTATTGTGTTGTCTTATATTCCATTTGAACTACTGATGTATTGTACCCATGTATCATGTACTCGAATTACCCATGATCGATCTTAAGTGATCACATCTGTTTGTATCATGCGTTAAAAATTTCTAAAACGAACGTAATCATTTGTCGCGCCATAGCCCACGGCGCGTCTGTGCCTAACAAAACTACAGAACTACAAGCGGAGGTGGGCTTACAGGCGGAGGTGCTGTACAAAACTACAAGTGTTGTACAAAACGAACATGAAGCAAATAAATGGACGATAAGTTGCCATACAACATTTTCATTGATTTATGAGTCTACAAGTTTTCGACGACAATATTCGTTCGACATAAGTTCGACGTAATGAACTAAGTCCCACAACGTAATGAACCTCGTCGTCCGGTACAAGAAGGGGGTCGTCGTACTCCACATCAAAAAGGGGGATCAGCTGGTGCAGCATGGGAGGGGCCATCCTGTTATAAAATGATAAACAAAGGGTTGGAGTATTCAAATTAACAATTTTTAGATTAACATTATGTAGCATTGCAAAATTTGAACTATTTGTTATGCAATTCGAACACAATATGAAATCACCTACTGTCTTCTATGCCGGCTAGCCTTGTGGCCAGATTGTTTGCAAACGGAGCAAAGATTCCTGCCACAGGTCTAGTTGAAGTCTCCCCCGCCGTACATGTCTTCGTCGTACCCTCTCATAGCGTCCATGTCCCCCTTCAGTCGCTTCTTCTTCCTCCTACCCTTCCCTACCTTCATTAGATACGGATGCAGCACGTAGTCATAACCATTATAAGGTGGGCACTGTGTTGGGTCAAGGTATGGCTCGAAGCTCATCTCCCAAATACTAACGGTGTTTGAACGGAGATACAAGGGTGACATATATGGCAGATCCTCATAGTTGTACCCGTGAACCCTGCAGGCCGTGATCATATGAGAGCAAGGGGCATGCATGATCTGAGGGATGTTGCAACTGCACTCTACCTTTTCTAGATCAACTTGGTAGTTTCGTCCACCATAACGTTCGCTGCCTAGGCTTGTGCCACCCTTGCCCCGTACACTAAAGATATGGCGGCGGGGTCCATATGGCTCGGCGGTGTGCTGCTTGGCCAATTCATCGGGCTCCTTCAAATGTTCAGCTCCGGCCTTTCCAAAATGCCCCTGCTCAGCTATATTCCTCTGCGCAAGCTCCTACCTCTTCACAAAATATTTGTTGCACTTATGAAAGGAGAACTCAACAATTCCAGACACAGGCAACGATCGAACTCCGGTGAATATATGGTTGAAGGACTCCGAGGAGTTAGTGGTCATGATGCCATACCTGAAACCCCCCTCGTCATATGCTAACGCCCACTTAGCTTTCTGTTCCATCTACGCCTCTAACCAGGCCTTTCCCGCTGCATTTAACATCTTGTCTAGTTCTCTCTTTGTCTCTTTGAACTGGTGCTCTGTACGTACACAACATAGAGCCTTTACCTTGTCACATACCTCCTGCTTCCGCTGACGCCGCCAGAAATTAGCGGCAAAGTGTCTCATGCACCATCTATGTACTAGAGGCGGGAACCCATCTATATGCTCAGCTGCAGCATTAATAAGCCCTGCGTGACGATCGGAGATCAAATATATAGTGCGAGTTGGGCCAAGCACTTGCACACGTAGAAGCCGCATGAACCATGACCACGATTCATTGTTCTCTCCCTCTGCCAAAGCAAATGCCACGGGTACTATTTGGTCCTCAGGATCAACAGTAGTAGCCATCATCAAGGTGCCCCTGTACTTTCCTATCAGGAAAGTGCCATCGACAAGTACGACTGGCTGACAAAACTGGAATGCATGTTCCATTTGCGCAAACGACCAGAACACACGATAGAGGACATGCCTCAATGGGTCCCAAAAAACATCCCTCCGGTGTCCACAAACCATTTCAAGCCAGGGTTGTAATAATGCATTGCACATAAGATGCGGGGCACCCTGTTGTACGCTTCCTCCCAAGTACCCCATCGAATCGCCAGAGCAATTTGCTTAGCACGCCAAGCCTTTCCGTACGTCACATCGTACCTAACAAATCCAGATATGGACTGTTGTAAAGAAGACACCGAGATGTCGTTGTTGTCATCAACGAGCCCCAATATACGACGGGCAAGGTAACGTGCAGTGAGCTGCTGATGATTTTTCTTCCCCCTATTGTCTATGTAAGTGTGGGGTTCAACAACTTTAGTTATCCTCCACTTGCCATCACTCTGTCTCCTACGTGCATTTAACCTCCACAGACAACCGTTTTTGCATATCAAGTGGTACCTCAACTCCTGGTCCGAATGAGTGACGGTGTACGGTCTATGGTGGTACACAGCATAGTTCTGAAGGAAGAGTTTCATCTCTGACATTGTGTTGAATATCATCCCCTTCCTAAGGATTTCTGTCTCATGGTTATACAATGAATTCCTACACATCTGGAGACCGGTATCACAAATTGCCATATCCGTCATGCTGACATCCCTATAGTTCGAAATGCCCCTAAAAGGTACGTTCTTTGACCTTAGTTGCTCAAGCTCGGTCGCTGTGTAAGGTGGTGGTGGAACATACTGCTGCGCTTCGCTAATTCTGGCCCATGAATCATAGGGGATATCATCTGCAGCCAAATCTATGACTAGTCTACCCTGAGCATGGACACCTTGCAAAACCTCAGTTGGTACTGGTAATGGCATAGTATGTACCGGTACTGGCATGACATCAGTCGTTGTTGCCATAGCATCTGTACCTCCTTGGTCATCATCAGAATGGTCTGAATCACTACTAACTACATCACCGATCCTGTCCTCCTCCTCCTGCTCCTCCTCTTCCCGTTCGAACTCATTCACATCGAAGTCATTGCTTATACAACCTACTGCGGTTGAATGAAACTGCTCCTGCGTCAACTGACCGTCCAAATCCATGTTATCCTGACATGCTTCCCCTTCGACCCCTAATTCTTTTTCATTGCCTCCGAAACCATCACTGGACAGGCCGTCCTGAACACCATGCATCATGTACCCATTCTCTACCACCACCTCAGCCATGTGCATATTGGAACCTTGGAGGACCCTAGTGTAGTGGGACCAGTGAGCATGGTCGCGCAAGGGTATGAGAACATAGTGTGCCCTAATCTTCTCAGTATCAAACCTCTCCTTTAGTGTGAAATCACCGCCAAACTTTATATTCAAACGGACACAAAGGTCGTTGAAGTTAGGAGGTTCATCAAACCATTCCAATTCTTCTTCCATATCTTCAAACATACCATCCTCTCTCCTAACACTTCCTCCGTACAAAACTCTAACACAACAATCCATCTGCAGAAGCATTTCAAGAAACTTCATTAACTTGTCGAAATCATCGTACATAATGTCCATACTAACATTAATATATTTTCTAACTATAACTATACTAACTAATCAAATATTAACATCTATACAAGGCATACTATAACTGTACTAACTAAACTACCTAACTTTACTACATATACTAACTTATTATATTACGTATACTAACTTAACTAACTAACTTTACTAACTATAATAATTATACTTTAATAATTTTACTAACTTTATTAACTGTGCTAACTATATTAGTGGAGTACCTCGTTGCAGCGCGCAAGACCGGGCCGGGAGGCACGGGCGCAGGGCAGCCGCCGTGCGTGACCGGAGGGGGAGGCGCACCGGTGTGCGGGCGCAGCAGCCGCACCCGGCGGCCGGCGGCCTGGCTGCCTGGTTGGCGCGGGTGGGCTGGTGGGTGAAGGCTCATGTGGCCGCGGCAGACGGCGTGCACGGCGGCGTGCAGGCGCGGGCGAAGGCAAGCGGACAGGCGCGGGCGAAGGCAGGCGTGGGCGGTAGGCCGCTTTGCTGGTTGGCCAGCGGGACTGGCCGCGGCGGAGGTTATACCCGGCTCTGCCGCGCCATGGATCAGGGCGCGGCACTGCCGCGCCAAGATCGGTGACGTGGTAGAGCCCTGCCACGTCAGCGGCCAGCGTTTCTGGCCGCCGCCACGTCAGCCCTCTGCCGCGCCACCATGCATGGCGCGACACAGGCATTTGGCCGCGCCAGGGCAATAGGCGCGGCCAAAAGTGTTAGTAAAAAAAAACGAGAGTGTTAGATTTAAAATTAAGTTCAAAAAAGTGTTAAAATTAAAAAAAAAATCTCTAGGGATACAGACTGATCCAAGACTACAAACTGAACTAAGGAACATAGGATAGAGGACACATCTAGGCCAAAAGGGCAAGGGGTAGCCAGTTACAAGACTTCGATCGCCTATGACTAAAATTGCAGGCCCGAGGCCTACTAGTTTGGCAAAGGGAGCAGGCGCAGCTGGTCGATCATCCCGCCAGGGACGGCGAGGCTGCCACACCCGAGAGACTAGCAGCGACCTTGACGAGGTTATCATCGTCACCTGAGGGGGACATAGGGTTAGAGAGCAGATGAGAACAAGCAAGGGCAGTACGAAGGCGTCCAGACGCACCGGAGAAGTCAAATTTAGCTTTCTGAAGACGGGAGGCCTTGTTCGCAGGGAGCTCGAAGCTGAGCTCCTCCTTCTCCATGAGACGAGTGCTGCGGCGGGGCTTACGAGCACTGTCTGTCGCACGCTTGCGCCGGACAGGGCGTTTACGTGCCTGGCTCTCATGTTGTTCAGTGGCGCCCGGATGGAAAACTAGGGGCCCGTCCATAGCCAGCAGGGTGGCAAACGCACTTGCCCGTTCAGGGACCGGCGTGGTGGTGTCGGTCACCAGGCCAGTCACCGGCAGCTCAGGCACACCCCCAATTCCATACCAAAGTTTCCTCAAAAAAATTACATACCAAGGTAGAGCCAGAGCGCTTGGAGCAGTGGCCGGCTGCAGCGGGGGAGTGGTAGAATTTTGCTGGGTGTTGACAGGACGGAGATTCGGGGGAGAGACGGAGTCACAGGACGGAGATTCAGAGTCAGAGTCCTGTTCCTCGAAAACCTGCAGAGCGTGTACTGATTAGCTATCCTTCCTACTCTGTTGGAAGGACGGTAATTATTGTACAAAAATATCTGTACAATGCATACATTAATAGCTCGCATGCATGTTCGTGCACCTATTATTCTGACTATCATTGCTTCAACATAGTTAAATATTCTTTTTTTTTGGACAATTAAAACAGACGTTTTTTTGTCGAATAGGAGTAATTGTCTTATGCTACTCTATCTTTCTTAACAGAAAGAAACTCTGATTGCGCGATGCAGTTTAGGCGTGCTAGCTGATTAATGCAAGTAAGAGAGGCGGACGGAAATTTCATAATTTGTTCCACTGGTGGTGTCAGTTTGTCCTATTATTCTATATAATAGCAAGTAAAATGGAGTACAGAATATATATTAAAATAACCGAAGATAATTAACGTGATGCCGAAAAGAAACAGCGAGTATATAGTTGTATTACGAAAATCTTGAAGGATGAAAATAGATACTATAGTGCAGTTCGGCGGTGAACTTACTTGAAAATTATTTATGTGAGCCAGCTTCGCCTTGTTCTCTTCTGATTCACACCACTCCTTCAGTTCCTGGGTGCAGTACCTAATCTCTAGGTTCTGAAGCTTGGTGAGTTGCTGTATAGATGCAGGCAACGACATGATGCTATTGCAGCCAATGACAAGGCTTTTTAGAGAGGAGAGGTCGCCTAGCCATTCAGGCAGTGCTGATATGCCATCATAGCAGCATTGCAACGTCAACGACTCAAGGGAAGTGAGGCTGTGCATGCTTTCCGGAACGTTCGTCAGGCGATATCCAGTGATTGTCAACTCTCGGAGTAGAGGGAAGTGGTGAAATATTAATAGCCTTATGCAGGAGTGGCCCGATAGTGTCAAATCCAATTTGATGGCTGGACTAGAGGAAGAACAGTGATGATTGGTTTCGTCTACCTCCTCCAATGAGGATATAACTTGGTCGCTGTATTCTATATAGCACTCATGAAATGTTGGTGGGCATGGTTTCAACCTCAACCTCGGACATTCATCTATAGTCAGACTGTCCAGCACAGGGAACATGAACTCCTCCACACCCTCCTCAACAGAGTATGTTGTATTCCACTCCTCCAACCCATCCATTTTGGAGACATGGAAGGATGACAATCGACGGAATGCTCCTTTGCCACCACAGAATTCCCTGTCGATTCTTTTAATGCCAGGCAAATTCCGGAGCGACAGCTTTTCCAGGTGCCGAAACTGCCCAAGTGGTGGCAGGTTGCTACACTTAGGCAGATCTTGCAGCCGAATATAAACAAGGTTTGTGAGGTGTCGAGAAATATCCATGAGCCAGCCTGGAAAGCTTGTACAGCTGTAACCTTTGAGGTACATGCTCTTCAAACCTGTTGGTGGCGCTAGTTGTTCCAACAAATCTTTGTCCTCCAAAGTTTGAACCGCACGCTTGGTCGACCAAGCCAATGTTAACTCCGAGAGATTATGTTTGTCAGACAACTTTACTTTGTTTGCTTCTTCTAGAGACCTTACATTTTCAAGAGAATGTATTCGTAACACACTGACATGGACACCCTCGAGCAGATGAAGATTGCTGCAACCATTGACCTCATCAGCACAAACCCAGAAGATTGGTAACATTGGTGAGTAATTTACCACTGAACTGGCCTGATCGATGAGTTTATCCGAGCACCCGTCCAGCAATAAAGACTTCAGCCCCCCAAGTGTACCTAGACTCTCTGGTAGGGACTTAAGGAAAGAACATTCCGTAAGATCCAGTGTATGCAATCTTTTGAGGTTACCAATACTTTCTGGAAGACATGCAATATTATAATTATAAGATAGGTCCAGGTGCTCCAGATTGGTAAGGCCACCGATCCCATAAGGGAAGACATAACTAGCCCTGCCGTGTATGATTGAATTGCTTAGGCCCAAGTACTTGAGATTCGTGAGGTTGGCCAAAACATCTGATAAATCTTGAAGACCAATATCAAATACCCATACCCGTGACATATTCAGGTGCTGTAATGTGGTGAGGCCACGCACACCTCCCAGGTGCCGCATTTTGGTGCAGCATGACAAATCTAGATGCAACAAATTTTGGAGGTTCATCAGTGACTCTGGAAGTTCTCTGATTTTTTCACAGTCTGACATGTTTAAATATTGGAGTTGTGTGAGGCCACACAAGGGTTCAGGTATTGCTTTTACACTTGAGCATCCAGATAAGTCAAGATGCTGCAAATTCCTGAGCTTACCAAGCGAGTCTGGCAGTTCCTTCATCCCAGAGCAGCCTGACATGTCAAGATGCACCATACATTTTAAGTCGCAAAATGATTCTGGCAGTTTTGATATACCAGAACAACCAGACAAACATATATATTGCAGACATCCAAGCTTGCCGATTGATTCTGGCAGTGCACGAATCTGAGAAGATCCATTTATGTTTAGGTGCTGCAGTTTTGATAGCTCAGTGATACACTCCGGGAGACTCTCGTTTTGCATTCTTGGAGCAATAAAACACCTCAGGTGCTTCAGTTGGCCAATTGAAGCTGGAAACAATGTACCAGAGCATTCACAGAAACCCAAAGCACGCAGGCAGTTCGCAAATGAAAATGCACCACTCTGTATATCCAGTTCGCCACTATCTGAGAATCGAAGTAACCTAATCTTCGAAGGAAAAGTACTTGCCAACTTCATTGTCTGGTCATAATTGAGCAATAAATAGCGACAATATTTCTGGCCAAGTGTATTTCTCTCCTGTGCAGTGAAATCTATTAGCTCGTCAACCATTGTCAATCTTGCCAGGTCGTGCACCAGGTCATGCATGGTGTACCGCACCACTTGCTCTTGAGAAGTCTGAAAGGATAAGTATATAACAACATTGATGAGAGATGTCAACTGATGCTCACATCTTATAAAGAGAAGTTAAGTCCTTCTCGCACACATGCAAATAAACTGCATGGAAACCTTGTTTACTTATGAAAAAGATTAACAATATTTTAAATTTTCATGACATAGGCATATTGCTACACAAATTAAATGAGAATGGAGAGAAGGAATTAAGTAATAATGTATTGACAAAAAAATAGACATCCAACTAAGTTGCACAGAATTCTAGTGTAATTCGTGTGCAGAATTTTTGTTTGGAAAAAGTCTACTTAACCCCCCACCTATCATACTTGGTCTACTTCACCCCCTCAACTATGAAACCGTCTGTTTTACCCCCTGAACTATCTAAAACCGTCTGGTTTACCCCATAGGGCGGTTTTCAACGGAGGTTTGCTACAGTAACAGCGGGTTTGCTGCAGTGGCGGCGGGTTTGCTACAGTACCGATGGTTTTGAATTTCCTTTTTTTTATTTATTTTTGGTGAATTTTTGAAAAATCATAGTAAATCATAGAAAAATCTAATTTTATTGGACTCCGTATGAGTAGATCTATATAGTGAATATATAATACGGTATACTTTGGTACAAAATTTTTACTGTAGCCTTAGATTAATTGAAAAATCCAATTTTGTCTGTAATTAATTAGAATTTATCTATAACTAAGTTATACATAGTCCAATGAGTACGAAATTTTTACTATAGTTCAAGCATACAATAATTAGCGTACCATAAAAATTTCACCACAATTGGACCATAGAAGCTGCAGCTATGAATTATTCCAATTAATTACAGACAAAATTAGATTTTCCAATTAATCTAAGGCTATAGTAAAAATTTTGTACTAAAGTATACCGTATTATATATTCACTATGTAGATCTACTCATGTGGAGTCCAATAAAATTAGATTTTTCATTTTATAATTTTTCTATGATTTACTATGATTTTTCAAAAATTCACCGAAAATAAATAAAAAAAAGAAAATTCAAAGCATAGGTACTGTAGCAACACACCGGCACTGTAGCAACATGCTTTTACTGTAGCAACCCGCCGTTGAAAACCGCCCCAGGGGGTAAAACAGACGGTTTCATAATTGAGGGGGTGAAGTAGACCAAGTATAATAGATGAGGGGTTAAGTAGACTTTTTCCATTTTTGTTTTAATTGCATTGCCTTTAGGACGTAGAAATAATAGATCCTTTAGTAAAAAAAAACGTAACGTCTTTCTGAACAAGGTTCTGTGCAAAATTAATTAATTTTCTACAGTCTAAGATATTTAATATCGAATATCAATTATATCAATTAATTAGGCTTCACAATTATACATCCTAGACATAAGTCCGACCAATTAATTAGGCTTCACAATTAATTGCCTGAAGTGTCAATTGTTTGTTACTCCGTACTTAAGTAGATAGAATACAATGATATGTAGTTATGCAAGTATAAAATATTCTTCATTGCATTATTAAGAAAGTTTCTTATATACAAATACAAAGAATGTAAACGGTTCTCCATGAAGTGCTGCAGCTACATCCCAAATTGTTATGGTTGTTGATTCACTAGGTATATGCTCATACGTTACTACAGAAAAACATAATTTTCTCACATTCATACCCGACAAGCATGCTGAAAAGGCCAGATAAACTTCAGTTTATACCTTCCTGCTGGGGGGGATTGCTATGGTACTCCCATTACCCATAGTAGGAAGGTAAGAGCTAGAATAAATCACGGCCCATGACTTTTTAACTAAATGAGACAATTAAATAATAAAAAGAATCAGAGAAAAAAAAGAGGAAATTAAATTTCACTATCCTAGCCGGACTCTCGATCTCTGCGTGCGTGCATGAACTTTTGGTTCCGTAATCCATGCACCGATCTGCTCCAGAACGGATCCCGTTGTTCGTTTATAGAGTTCTAGCTCATTAATCTATGCATACATGAACTTAGATCAACGTATCACTATGGAAGTATGTGAAAACACGTTCGAACATGTTCTTGGCAGAAGAAACAGACTATCAAAAGCTAACACTCAATGGATATATTAAAAAAAAAAACACGTACCAAAACACGTCGTGTTGGCTAACACAAGCACGTACCAAGACATGTTCCATTCATAGATTAAAACTAACGCATGTTTCACAACTAGTAATCAGAATCTGTCACATTCCAAAGTTCCAAAATAAACAGATTTGGCATATCCAACAAATCATGGATGCAATATTTTTTCCTCATTTATCCTATTTTACAAATAAAAAATTAAATAAATATATATTTCACATATTACTTCCTGAAAGGTATTATAACCGTAGCAATGCCCTATGATTTGTGAGTACCGTAGCAAAGCCCTGGCCCGTCAGATTTAAAAAAAGGGCTGGGTTGAGCGTGGTTATCAAAATTAATACTAACAGATATAATAAGTACCGGAGGAGCTTTAACTTGACCTGTAGACAAAAAATTACAAAAACTAGAAAGATCAAAGTTGATTGCCAAACTATAGATTCATGGTGGAACGGGATGTAACTACAGTCGTTATAACTTATGCTCAGGTTTAAACTAAATACATATCGAAGATACTGTATCTTAATATTACTAATGGGAGGTCTAACCACTACCGGAAACGTCAAATTTGCCGAGTGTTTTTATGTTTGCCGAGTGTATTCCCTCGGGCACTCGGCGAACAAGTTCTTTGCCGAGTGCTGCACTAAAAATACTCAGCAAAAAAAAAAACACTTGGCAAAGAAGAGGTTTGCCGAGTGTAAAAAAAACACTCGGCAAAGAGGGGGTTTGCCGAGTGTTTAAAATCTTTTTTTCTGAAAAAGAACGAAAAGAAAAAAAAACTTTGCCGAGTGCCCAGATCTAGGACACTCGGCAAAGAACGAAATCATTTTTAATTCCCCGGCGGGCGCCCCTCCCCTCCCCCTTGTTCTTCCCCCGCGGCCGCCCCCTCGGCCCCGCCCTCCCCTCCTCCCTCTCTGTGTGTGGTGGCGGCGGTCCTCTCCCGAGCGCGTCGCGGTCCTCCTCTCCTGAGCACGCTGCGCACGGCCCTCCTCTTCCGGCGCGGCGGCGCCCTCCCCCTCCCTCTTCCAGCGCGACGGCGCCCTGCCCCCTCCCTCTCCCGGCGCGGCGACGCCCTGCCCTCTCCCTCTCCCAGCGCGCCCTCCCCCTCCCTTTCCCGGCGGTGGCGCCCCCCCCTTCCTCTCTCGGCATGGCGGCGCTCCCCCTGCCTCTCCACTGCCTCCACCAGATCCGGCCCCGGCGTGGTGGCGGCACGGCGTGGTGGTGGTGCAGCATGGTGGCGGCGCGGCGAGGAGAAGACGGCGGCTTGTTTTTTTTTATTTTTTCCGAAAATTGTTTGCCGAGTGTCCGACAAAAAACACTCGGCAAAGTTAGTTTGCCGGCAGAATTTTTGCCGTGTGCCCTTTGCCGAGTGTTACACTCGGCGAAGTCTTTGCCTCCCGTTCCCCACAGTGAACAAAGCCTGCACATTAATCCTCACAACATGCATTAGAAACGAAATTCTCACAATAACCAGAAACATTTACTATTAATCAGGTATTCCCTATTTATCATGGAGAATAATAGCCGTTGAATTGATTCTGTTGTCTTAAAAAGGTATCTACTTGTGCCATTATTGAAAACATACATAACCACATAAATATACATTGAAACTACTAGTTGTTACTCCCTTCGTCCACAAAAGAATGTTATTATGGGAAACGTACTAGTCAAACTAGTTCAACTTTGAACAAGTCTATAGCAAATAATATTAGCATTTATGTCTCCAACTAAACTAATTATGAAAATATATTCTATAACTAATCTAATGGTACTTATTTTGTTTTATGAGTATTAGTATCTTTTTATATAATTTTAGTCAAAGTATAAACTGTTTGACTCCTCAAAATACGAGAATTGCATTCTTTTGTGAACGGAGGTAGTACATCAGATAAGTTTATACATTTGGTCCGAGGCATTATGGCATAGCAATACCAATAGCTTGACGGTAAACAATCCATTTTTTATAAAACAATTCTACGTACTACAGATATAATTTTTTAATAGTTGGAAATTCAACCAGTGGAGTTGCTACGGTGCAGATGTGCAGGCTAAAAAATTGTTTATGCCTTTGCATTAACAAAGGGTGTAGTCTATGACCTTAGAATCCATATTTAACAAAATATAAAATGAAAAGTTTTGGATAAAAGATAAGCACTACAGTCAACTAGCACGTTCGGCTTACCCAGAAACCGACTTGTTCGGCTTGTTTTTTTTAGCCGGAACAGTGTTTTTCTCTCACAACAATTCAGCCAGAACACTGTTTTTCAGCCAGTTTCAACCAAGTTTCAGCAAGCCGAACGGGGCCTATGAATTTGTCTGTCCTTGGAAAGGAACATATGAATTTGATATGAAATATTGGTACATATCTAGTTATAATTTTGGTACCTCTCCGATGGCTGTAAGAAATCTAGGATTAAAAAGAAACGTCACCAATGGGGAGATGATACTTTTACACAATGGTTTGCCACAGCTGGTACATATGGTAAAAACCATGCAATGTTTAACAACCATACAGTTGACAGTATGAATGGCTATATGGGCTGTGTGATGTACTTATAGTAAAAAACAAGTAAGAAAAGGTATTGTTCTAGGAGTTATATTGTAACATACCGAGGGTATCTTTGAAACTTCAAGGAAGGACATTCTCAAAAGTTGTTCGATGTATTCCTTCCCCTTCTTTCTCTCAATGAAACCCAGCACGCTCCATTGGTGAATCAAGTCATGTTCAACAATACTGTGTCCTTTTGAGAATATGGCACAATAGGAAAAGCACATCCTCAGCTGCTGTGGCATCCTGTGATAACTCAACTTCAAGGATGGAAGCACTCTATGGTTTGATGTTTCATTCCAGATATCACTGTCATTTATATTTTTCCACTCAGATAGATCTTTGGATTGTAACATGCCCCCAAGTGCTTGAGCTGCCAATGGCACACCTCCACATTTCTTTGCAATATCCAATCCTATCATCTCAAATTCCTTTTGGTTACACTTACTGGATCGCTTAATTATTTCCCAGCATACAACATCCTTCAAAGGCTGTAGCTTATATAGTAAGCATACAACATCCTTCAAAGGCTGTAGTTTACTGGTGGAAACTTTCTTTGCAATTCCTTCCTCTCGTGTGGTTACTATGACATCTATCGTACTGCCCTTCTTGCCCACACGAAGCATATTTTTCAGTTTTCTCAACTCATCGTCATCTTTCTCCCATAAGTCATCTAGAACGATAAGAACTTTCTTGTTACAGATTAGGTTATCAAGGCAGTCGATTATCACCTGCAGATCTGTATTCTGGAGATCCCTATTTTGGTGGGCTCCTTCTCGTTGTAGTTGAGAAATTATAGAGTTTCCTATTTTCAATAAATTGAAATCTTGGGAGACATAAACCCATATACGACAATCATACCGCTTCTTGAACTTCTCATCGTTGTAAACCAGTTGTGCCAAAGTAGTCTTGCCCATACCTCCGAGGGCATAGATATGAACAATCACTGTCTCACTCTCATCATGGTTTGATCTTGCATGTAACAACATGTTTATGATTTCCTGTTTTTCTCCTTCCCTCCCTTCTACTTTTTCAGGCAAAAAATATGATGTTGTCACACGTTTGTCAGGAAGCTGAACATTAGTGCTAGTGCCTTGTGTGCTGATGCTCTCAAAATTACCAAATTCCATCTTGATTTTCATCAGCTCTTTTCTCAAACTCTTCATCCTATTAGCGATGGCAATCTTCTTGTATGCAGTTGGGATACACGAGAGCACCCCAGGGTTCTACAAGAATTTCATTTAATTTTCAGTTGGGTGATACAATTAGGAAAGATGCATTGCATTATAAATTAGTAATTATGAGCAGTTTTTTATAACTTAAATTATCAAGAGTTGCCAAAAAAAAAAAATTACACACATCTTGGGGGTGTTTGGATCAGGGAGCTAATGATTAGCCCATGTTTTCGGTACCAATTAGAAAGCCTAAATATGTGCTAATTCTGGGCTAATAAGAGTTAATGAGGGCTAATTGGTGGCTAGAGTCCATTAGCCCTTATTAACCTATAATTAGCTCATGTTTAGTTCATTTTCACATAGTGGCCTAATTTTTAGCCCTAAGATCCAAACAGTCCCTAAAGCAACTTAATATTAATTGTTTTTCACAATTATTTTATCCACTGGTCTGATATGGTCCCGGCCCTATCCATACCAATGCTACGCCCAACCCATGTCCACACGATTATTTTGGATCCAATCCGCAAGCGCTGTTGTGGTGCAGACGGAGCAGGCACGGTGTGTCGTCGTGACATACGGCTAGTCAGCACCAGAGCGCGGTAGGTTGCGAGTGCGCCGCACGAAGCGGCCGGTTGGGTTCAGTACTGCCACTCCGTGACGTGCTGCTTGGCGCCGCACCTGCCACTTGCGCCGTCCTGGTTGTGTTTCCATCTGGTTGGACGAAATGGCGCTACCGCCATCGTTCAGCACGTGTGAACGAACAGGCGAAACGACAGCAGATCATCAGGTCCATAATATTTTGGTATACATAGGCCGAACTCAACGTGGCTATGGATAAACCCGTAGACAAATTAATTATGAAGATTTAATTAACATTAAGTTGCTTTAATATGCATACGAATTTCTTTGGGAGGTCCACCAGAGCAATACTCTAATTAAAATTTTGGTACCCAAGTATCAAAAGTTGATACCTCAGGTTCCATATTTGAGAAAACTCCCTATATATATGACAATAGTAAAGACGCTTATTTCTTCTATGATCCTCAAAATTTTAGAGTTCTCTTTTTGACACTAGATTCAAATTTCATTACCTATTTGTTAGTTAACACCATTAACCAACATATGAAGAGCTCTATTTATCCCTGATGTAGACACGTAGAATGTGGTCAGATTGTGACCAAGTTCAATCATGTAAGCTGCACTAGTAGAGAACAGATTTTCCATTTTTGGCTTTAGTCTCACCTGGAATTGGGCCCGGGATTAATAAGAGAATTAGTTCTGGTTGTAGCCACCAACCGGGACTAAAATCCCCAACCCAACGGCTAGCCTTGCAGGCTTTTGCAGGAGGGGACTTTGGTCCCAGTTGATGGATCCAACTGGGACTAAAGGTCGTCCTTTAGTTCTGGTTGGAGCCACCAACCGGGATTAAATATCCCACAGCCCTTTTTATTCCGGTTGGTGGTTCCAACTGGGACTAGAGGATGAGCTTCTAGTCCCGGAAGCCCCACCAACTAGGACTAAATGTCCCCACTATATATATTCTGATTCTAGGATGGTCCAGCCTGAAGCCATCTAGTTCAATTATTGCTCTCGGCTGTTCGTGTGTGCTCTTGCTTGGGGTGAGCAAGTTATTGCTCTCGGCCAACTAGCTCTCTTGAGAAGATCTTCGATCCTCTATTTCATTCTACTTTCTAAAGGTCAGTGACTTCATCTACTAATCTTTCATTGTTAATAATGTAGCTCATTTCATGGTTCAGAAATAAACAGAGAAATTTATGGTTTTTTAGATTAGGAATAATAATGGTGGATTTTATTTTTATTTATACGTCATTTCTAAGTAACCTTAAACATTTGTAATTATTTCTAAATCTTTGTTAGAAACATTAGTTCTTGATGAGATTTAATAATCGTTAAAATAAATTATGTGCCAACAAGTAGGGTGCAAAATGTTTGCAAAAATGTTATGTTTACTTGGCACGTATATATGTATCTTGACACATTTTATATATGTTTTCTCTAATATATATATATATATATATATATATATATATATATATATATATATATATATTGCATGGTATTTATATGGGGTTCTATATTTATTGGAAGTTTTTTAGTTTTTTTAGGTATGATGAATGGCGGCGGACTTCCCCTGCCACGGGAACCAGGTTTTCACCCTAGCGATCTTCCATTCGTGCCACCGCCAAATAGGGTCGTTCCGCGGTTCCCAGACCCATCTATAGTATGAAATATTTTTACCATCTAAGTTTTGCATGCTAATATGATACTTGCATATATACATTAATTCATAATATGATTGTTGTATATGTCACAGACTATAAACCCGATAGAGTGGCTGGAATTAGCACTATACTTGCTTGGGGTGTGAGACATCTTCGAGCAAACGACAAGTGAGGTTGTGAATGATAAGGGTGGTGAGCTATGGACGTGTAATATCGCCTTTGACATCCCTATTAGGTATAGTCTAGATCATCGCGGAGACGTCATGCAGAGGGGACGATCGAGGATGAGCTAGAGAAGCGCCCAGTTCATGATGCATTGTTTACAGTCACTTGACCGAATTGGCTATCGTGTGCCTGGTTACTCTTGGTTCAAGATACAAGAAGATACAAGCTTTACGTGAGCATAATCTAGACATGGTGCAAGTAAGCGAAAAGGATGGCGAGATTCAACAGAGTGGATGTGGTAAGTCGTATATCAAAGTCATGTTTATTTATTGTTATTATTATATGACTGCTCTCTCATATTATTTGTTTCTCCCCTTGCAGGTTTTGCTCCATGATTTTACCTATACTACATGTGGCTTGCAGGCCATTCTAGAGCAAGCTATTTAGCGACTGGGGTACGACTGGGAATATGATGGGCCCCTAGGCCAGTATACCACACAAGGACACTAGTTATGCGTGAAAATTACTCAGAACCGAGCCATCAATAGTCTGGCAGTAGGTTACATCTATGGGCGACCATGTCCTTGGCATTGTGAGGAAAGAGAGAGTGCATTAATGTGGGCGTTGACTTACATAGAAAATGACCGCAGTTATTGTATCTGAGACATCCACTACACTTAGTGGAGACGGGGGAGAGTTGCGGCCGGTTTGTAAGGTTTATGTGTTAATTAGGTTTGTTTGTATGATTATTATGTTTAATTAGGTTTATTCGTACTGTTATTTTTAATTAGGTTTATTTTGTATAGTTATAATTAGGTTCATTTGTATGACTTATGTTTATGTGTTAATTAGGTTTATTTGTATGACTTATGCTTATTTCTCACATACATTGCGGCGCCGTATGCGATTCAAAGTTTTTCTCACGCCTTTATGTGCCACAAGTTAAGGAAACACTACTTAAGTTTCCAAAATTATCATCACAAAATTTAATATATCACTAAATTCATATCAAAATTAATATCACTAAAATATATATACACAATATATCAAATTTCATATATAATAACTAAAGTCCAAAGGCCACGGGTATGAATTTTGAAACCGAGAGACCTTTAGTCTCGGTTTTTTCTTCAAACCGGGATTAAATGGACCTTTAGTCCTGTTTGTTGGTTCAAACCAGAATTAATGGGACCTTTAGTCTCAGTTGAAAACAAAAACCGGGACTAAAGGCCCCCCACCTACCGCCACCACTCCTCCCACCGACCAACGCACATGATCACCACTGCTTCCACCTACCACCGCTGCTCATGCTTATAAAACTGTCCACGAGCGCGCGAGACTCTCCACAGCCACTCTATTATTTAGTTTGCTTAATCCATGACCTCCGGTACCTTATGTGTCCACAGCATCTCTATTATTGTTTGCCCAATCCAGGGTCCACGTAAATGGCATCTGTGTGGGAGAAAGCCATCCACATATAAATTTTATTATGCGTAGTCAGCAATGATGCACATAAGGGGTACTAGAAGAATGTTTCTGAAGATAGAGCCGCGCCGAAGCTTGGGGACGCTAGGTGTGATGCCTGCACAACGTAATTGTCTGTGCTCTGGACTGTCTGTGCCTTCATGTCCATTCAAGGCATGAATGGACTGTTTACCCAGAGAGGCATGGGTTCATCACTGTCTCTAGAAGGCGTAGTTCGTCAGCCATCTCTGGCATCTTCTAGCACCTATTTGACCTCTGTTTGGTGCTAGAAGAATGTTTCTAAAGTGGTTATTTTATAATATGTTTATACACTTCGATTGTAACCAATGTTTTCCTAAACGGTAAACGGTCATTACACGGTCGCCCTTCGTTTAGTGTTTAGGCTGTTTACACGGTGTTTAAACAAAGTTAAACGGTCTAAACGGTTTTATACTTTAAAAAAATATACATATAATTATATATGTGCATGTAAAAAATCAAGTATTCTAGCGTTTATACATATTTATCCGAGTAAAAATCAATTATTTTGGTATGTATATATATTTATGCACGTTAAAAGAACCAAATATAGATATTTGTGCATGTAACATATCAAGTGTACACATTTATAAATATAATAAACTTAAGTATACAAATTTATCCGTATAAAACTGAACTAGATTTACCTCGTGTTCGCCTAAACGGCCATTTAAACAGTTATTTAGCCCATTTAATGTGGTTTATATCCGTTCCGTTTAGGCCATTTAGGCCGTTTTTTTGACCGTTTAAATGGTCAAGCGTTTAATTTCCGTTTACCCCCTAAACAAAATAGTTTACCACCGTTTACCATTTACTGGCCGTTTAATCTGTTTAGGCGAACACTGATTGTAACATTGACCTATTCGAAAAAAGGTCTTGGTTATCGTTTATGTACTTTTATTCTAAGGTCTTTGTTATCGTGTATGTAATTTTATTGATAGGAACCTAAATATTTATTCTAAGATTTTCTAAGATATTTATTGTTTTCGATGTCGCATGCGCCTCAAACTTTTCTCAAGCTTGTGCGTGCCACGGGATGAGCAAACGATAAGTTTAAATGAATATTTGCATGACGGTGCGAACTAATTGGAGGTTGAACTGTGGCCACCCTCTAAAACGATCAGAAAAGTTACTAAATTTCTATACTGGGTCTCATATTGCACAATGAACCAAGTTTGGTGGAGGTTGATAGAAAAATATCTTATTTTCAAGGCGTAACTCAACCTCCTTAACTTTAGCACAAAATAAATTCAATAATAGCCAAAATTGATCAGATAAATCTAATATTGGTCGTGGGGCCAAGCTTTGGGCATTCATTATTAACGTTAATGTGATGGAAAAACTCAATTTATGTCGAAAAGCAATCATTTATAAGATTTTAACTAAGCACTACATTTTTACTCTGCTAGCAATACATTTTGCAATTTTTGGAGGTATATTTATTTTACTACGCAATTACCAATTGTCAGTCTATATATAAAAGAGATATACGAAACAAAAACCGTTGTCTGGGCGGGAAACGAAACTACCGGGCAAGCCGTAGTTTCGTGGCGCGCCAACCGGGACTAAAGGTCCTGGTTTAAGCCACAAACCCAAACCAAAGGTCCTTTAGTCCCCGTTGGTGGCAACAACCGGGACTAAAGGTCCCAATTTTATATATACGGTTGTGCTTTCTCTCTTCCTCTTTCTCGATCTGTTTCCTTACCCGCCGCTGAGTGCTCATCCATCCTCTTTGTCGTCCGCCGTCCGCTGACCTCTTCGCCGTCCACCATCGTCTCCGCGTCGTGCGCCCGCCGTTGTGTCTGTCCCTTCCTTGACCTTGCCGTTGTTGACAAGGCCGCCCCAGACACGCCGGAGCTCCCGTGCTCCCCGCAGTGTGCCACCACTATCAATCTCTCTGCGGTCCCTGTCCCTAGCCCCTACCCCCACCGCAACGAACCCTAACCCTATCTCCTCCGTGCAAGGTGTGCACCACGATGTCGTCCTCGCCCGCGTCGTCGTCCTTGCCATGGGAAATTGGGCCGGGGAGCCTATCCACGCCGTCGCACATCGCCGACCCCGCCATGCCTGTGTTGCCGAGCCACCGCCGCAAGGCCACGCTGCTGAGCCACCATCGGAAGGCCGCGCCGCCGTCGCAAGGCCATCCCCGTGCACCCAACAGGTACGGCCACCCTTCTCTTGCCTTCGAGCTATGTGATAAATTATAAGATATGAATCTCTGGTTATATAAATTATATGATATGAATCTTGATATGTGAACTTTAGTGAGATTGGCTTACTTGTATGAATCTTGATATTGATTAGTGATATGACCTAGTAGTGTGAGTGCGGTGATATTGACTTAGTGATATGAATCTTGATATATTTACTTTAGGCCCCGTTTGGATCCTTGGAATTGAATTCATTCTAATAAATTATAATTTAGGGACATATTAATTAAGCTAATATGGTTGTATATGGAATATATTTGTATACTTTTTGTTAGTTATGCAAAGGAGATGCTTATATGTTGCATTTCTGCTATATGGAAGCGAGTTAAAGAGCGTGCTATAAGTTATAGAGTAGAAACATAGCATGGTGATCTATAGAATCGATTTCCATCTCCCACCCTATAAATTTGAGATAGGCTTATATGTAAACTTTAGAAAGTCGTGGAATCTTAAATTCCTCCAAATTGAAGGGATCCAAACGACCCCTTAGTGATATATTTGCTTTAGTGGTATATTTTGATATTTTGATATATCAATTTTGATATATATGTGGAAAGATACTGACTTTGGTAACATAAATTTTGACTATTGATTTTAGTGATATATTGTATATATATGAATTTTGTTATATGACAAATATTGACTTCAATGATATGCATTTGGTTATTTTATACACATGAATTTTGATATATTGACTTTAGTGATATGAATTTTGATATATTGACTTGAGTGGTATGAATTTTGGTATATGAAAAATATTAACTTCAATGATAAGAATTTTGATATTTTGTATATATATATATATATATATATATATATATATATATATATATATATATATATATATGAATTTTGATATATTGACTTTAGTGAGAAGAGATGGCCGGATGTCTGTCTCCGCCGGATATACTTGGTTGGGGCTATACATATAATCGGGGATTCGATCCAATATTATCGAATGTACCGTTCAATCGTCCTAGCATAGTAAGCAACAATATATTTTTCAGTAAATTAATATGTTTTATATACACTTGTACAGATTGATTTTCTAATATATATATATATATATATATATATATATATATATATATAATTCTTAAATGTACCATAGGTAATTGAACCGATCGTTTGGTTTGAAGACACTCTTCAATTTCGGGTTTGAGGGAGTGAATGTTGAGAGCTTGGATGTAGATAATGGATGATTCATCCAATGTCAAATTGGCTTTTCCATCGCCGCTAGGAGGGGTAGAGGTGTTGTACAAATCTTAGAGATGGAAATGAAGGCTCCTCACAAGATTAGTGCAAAAAAATATGCTATCATGGCATGTTTAAGTACGCTTGCGAGTAATGGGTACACACTGTCTACGTTATCCTCCTTGATGATACAAGCTATAAATGCGGGCTCCTTTCATGATGTTTCGAGCTTTTGCGCACGTCTTGCTCGAAACAACCGAAATGATGTGGTAACTCGAAGTGGATCTCATAGCTTACATTATTTATGATTATGTCTATTTGGCTCTCATATCCATTTTCACATCAACGGTTATAGGTTTAGGATTATGACTTAACCTACGCAGGTTGCAGCTTTGAAGCCATTCTAAACTAGACAATTGATCAATTGGGTTATGATTGGAATATGCCTCTGAAAGGCCAAAACTCACTGCAGAAGGATTTTAGGACAAGTTGCTTGTGACTTAAAGAGAATCTGGCCCAGCCACATCTCAACCACCGCTAGTCGTCCTTAGTAGACCATGTACTCGTACTTGTGAAGCAAGGGAGAGTGCACTACCTAATGCTTTGCTCTATGTCAATGAAATTTTCATGTACTACATCGGTGACCTACACTTCTCCGAGATCGTAGTACGACGTAGTCAAATTTGATGATCTACTTTTGTGTTTGCATGAACTTTGGTGTGTACTAGAACAACTAGTTTGTATGGACTTGGTTTAAATTATTGTGGTTTGTATTAACTTGATGAATGGTAATGATCTCATTGTAATATACAAGCTCTTGTTAATTAGTTTCATTCTTATTTATGGACGTACAATAGTAGCACATAATACATATACGAAAAGCTATTTGAAATGAAAACAAATTGAATGGAAAAGAAACCAAAGAAAAAAGAAACAAAAAGAAAAAGAAAAAACATTTAGTGCCGGTGATACCAACCCGAAATAAAGATGGGCGCCCCCCGGCCCTTGCTGGAGGCCCCTTTAGTCCCGGTTGGTAAGGTCCACTTTCAATCCCAGTTACCTGACCCAAGACTAAAGGACGCAATCCTCGTTGGAAAACCGAGACCGAAGGGGTTTTCGAACCAGGACTGATGCTCAGTCCTGCACTAGTGTTAATACGCCTTATATTTGGGTATGCTTTATATACTACTACAGATTCGACATTCACTGTCGGCACTATCAGTGCCGGTTCTAGTGAACCGGCAGTGATAACCCTTCCCTGCCAGTTCTGGGCATCAAATTCAAAAAATGATTGGGGTCCACGACAACATGCAGTGAAAGTCCACGTCACTACCGGTTCGAGCCAAGAACCGACAGTGATGGGGTGCTATCACCGTCCGTTTGTAGCTATAACCGACAATGATAAACTGAGTATAAAAAGTGTTGTCCTCTCCTCCCTCCTCCCTCCCATCCTGAGCACACCCATCAAGGAGGCACGCGTTTCCCCACTCCCTCCATTGTTGCTGCCATTCTTCACCATGAAGCTCTAGGATTTTGAAGCATGGGCATGATCTTCTTGCTTTAAGGTTAATAACAAGCATCCACTTCTTTGATTTTGTTACTTTACCATTGTTTTGGTGGCTACATTGCTTTATTCTCATTCTAGCTGTTTCTCTATTTTAGAGAGCACTTTCCAATTAGATTTTGTGGAAGGCATCCAAGAAAATTATGGTGAATCCATCATCCAAAAGGTTGGTGTCTATGAACCCATTTAAATTCCTAGATAATTACATGTTGGGTTTGATGATTGTTAGTATGTGATGTTATGATTAGTTCTTGTAAGGAGTAGAGTAGATTTTTTAACAATTTTGATGAGCAAATTAATACATGTGTCACCTACCAACACATTGTTTGTAGCTACATTGTTGTTCATGATTAAGTCTCCAGTTTTAGTTTTTTTAAATTAGTGTCTCCATTTTTATGTGGCATGGAGTAGAATAATTGTTCTTGATTAGTGTACAATAACTGTTTATTTATGGGGCTACGATTTTTAATTTATATGGGGCTACTAATTTCAATTTTTCAACAATTAGTGTAGAATATTTTTTTCCAAAATGGGGTGACTAAATTAAATTAGTGTAGAATAAATTGTACTTTCGAGCTACAATTGTTGTTCATGAAGCTCCACTTGTTATTGATTTCGCTGTATTGTCCCCATTTTTAAGTGGCATGAAGTCTAAATATTTTTTGTGCAGAGATAGATCGAGAGTGGATGTACGGTGTGTCATGAACACACACGTGGTACATGGTTGGCGTCTACAACTTCCTCGCCGTCGCCGCTGCCAAAGCCGATGCTGGGGGTGGAAACCGTGTATTCTACCCATGCAAAGATTGCAAGAATCAAAGAAAATGGGGTAGAATTGAGTCTATACGAATGCACTTGATTACTAGGGGGTTCATGTCAAACTATACGATATAGAGTATGTATGGGGAGGTTGGTGAGAATGTTCCGTAAGAAAACAATGATGATGTGGCCATCCTTGACATAGCCCTCCATGAGGCTATTACGGAAACCGGTGTCAAGACGCAACCTGTGGCTACCGTTAATAATGATGTGATTAGGAATACATTGGCTCACAACACCGAGTAGGAGGATGGCATTTCTCAGCTGCTACATGATGTAGAGAGCGGATTTCTTAGTGATAGACAGTTGAGAAAGCTAGAGATAATGAGACAAGATGGCAAAACACCATTGTATAAGGATTGTCTAGTGAGGAAACTGGAAGCCGACATCATGCTATTAGAGTTCAAATCTACGAACGGATTGAGCAATAAAGGCTTCGATCAGTTGCTAGGTATACTAAGGAAACTACTCCTAGAAAAAAAGGAGTTGCCAGAAAAGACACACCTGCCCAAGCAAATGATCTACCCAATCGGCGTCGAAGTTGAAAAAATCCACGTGTGTTCCAGTGATTGCATATTGTACCGTGGAGACAAATACAAAGACTTGGATGTGTGCCCCAGGTGTAAAGGTCCATGGCATAAGGAAGGGCCATAAAATGAGGGTAACAAGACCAGAGGAGGGCCCATAAAGGTTGTTTGGTATTTCCCTATAGCTCCTCGGGTGCATAGGTTGTTTGCAAATGCAAAGTCATCCAAGCTATTGCGCTGGCATGGTGAAGAGTATAAGAAAGATACAATGATGAGGCACCCCGCCGAAGGAAAGGACTGGAGGACTATCAATACTATGTGCTATAAGAACATCAGTGGAGAGGTAAGGCACCTTTGGTTTGGTTTGAGCACACATGGGATAAATCATTTCGACTAGGTTAGAAGTAATCATAGCACATGGCCAGTGACCCTCTGTATATACACCTTCCACCTTGGCTTTGTATGAAGCGGTCGTACATCCAGATGCCACTACTGTTCCTAGGGCCAAAACAACCTAGGAATGACATCGATGTGTCTCTGGAACCAGTGATCGATGAACTAGCAGAGATGTGGGAAAAGGGTGAAGGATGTTTCGGATGAGTACAAAAAGAAATATGTCACGATCAATGCATTACTTATCACTACAATCATCGACCTACCAGGGCGAGGTTGCTTGTCCAGAGAGAAGACAAAAGGATATATTAGATGTGTCGACGAGACCGATGCGGTACATCTACCGAAAAACAAGAAGATGGTGTATATGGGACACCGTAGGTTCCTACCTAAGGATCACCCTTACCACAGGAACAGAAAAGATTTTGATGTGACTATTGAGAAACATGGACCTCCAAAATATCGAGATGGTACTGCGATACTTCAAGAAGTAAGCAAACTCAATGTTGTCCTTGGGAAAGGGGACGGGGCAGTAGAAGCACCTGAAGGGAGCATCTGGAAGAAAGAATCGATTTTTTTGGAAACTACCTTACTAGGCACTATTGAGTGTACGTCACTGTCTTGATCCCATGCACATTACTAAAAACGTGTGCGGTAACACGCTTAACACCTTGATGAACACCAGGGGACAGCGAAGGATTCACTAAACACAGGCCTAGACATGCAACACTTTGGGTCTCAGGAAGGAATGGCATCCCATCGATCAAGAGGATGGCCAGCTGAAACTTTCGGTTGCATCATGGACGTTGAAGGTGGAAGAAAAGCATGTGCTTATTTCTTTCTTCCATGAACTCAAAGTCCCAACGGGCTACTGTGCGAGCCCAAAGATGCTAGTGAACATGAGAGAAGTCAAGTTTAACTATGGGTGTATGAAGGCCCATGATTGTCATATCATTATAACTCAGTTGCTCCCTATTGCCCTGTGTGGTATCCTCCCCCAAAGGTCGGCGCCCCAATCATAAAGCTATGCTCGTTCTTCAACACAATCTCACAAAAGGTCATTAATATGTCCAAGCTAGACCAGCTACAGAGGGAAATAGCCGAAACTCTATGCAGGCTTGAGAAGATGCATTTCCCGCCGACTTACTTTGATATCTCAATGCATCTACTCATTCATCTTGTTGACCAAATTAGATGGCTTGGCCCAATGTACCTGCATTAGATGTTCCCTTTTAAAAAGTTGGTGAAAGTTTTTAGAAGGTATGTTAGGAACAGATTTAGACCAGAAGGGAGCATGGTAGAATGATGGTCAACGGAGGAGGCCATTGAGTTCTGCACGTATTATCTAGACATCAATAGGGTCGGAGTTCTAGAATCTCATCATGAGGAAAGACTAGGGGGCAAAGAAACGATCGGTGAGAAATCTATCACAGTAGATGACCCCATTGCTTTCAGACAGGCACAATTCGCTATTCTCCAATAAGACAAGGATTTGATGCCATACATTGACGAGCACAGGCAGTCGCTGCAAACTTCATATCTGAGCAGGTCGTAGGCTTGGCTTCATAAAAACATAAGCTGGAATTCATTGACTGGTTGCAACGCCGCTTGATCGGTTGGGACTGCTTGCTTCAGCTATGCCAGAGATGCGTTCTCGATACACAAATAATGACGTTGGGAACTATGTAAGTACCCTACTCACACAACAATATTATAATTAACTACGTCTTCAACATTTAAACATTTCCCATGGTTTATGCAGGTATGTATCAAAATATTGCTTATACCCAAAATACGTATATAGCCTTCTTGGACCCCGAGCAAGTCAATGAGAATACATGCAGAGACCTTCGTGGAAATGACGTGGAAGATCTGACAACATGTTTAATTGAGGTTTTCGAGCAGTTCTTGTTGCACAACAAAACGAACATACTTCTAATCTACAACTGCAAGTATGCGTTCTCGGCTCTTATTTTCATGCTTATTTTTTAGTTAAGATTATCCGTTAACTAGAACTTTGTGATTGCATCAACCATTTCATCTTCATCGATATCGATATTCCTAAAAATCATATCGAGGTGTGGGACTCCAAGAAAAAGGCACTTTCTAATATTGATCCCCTAATCAAAGTGCTGAATAAGTAAGTGAACCTAATAACATATTATTTGCTAATCACACATAGCACATTCTAATGTTGCCCCTTTCACACTTTTATATTGTGGTGCAGTGTCCGGGCAAGAATGATGGGGGGCGAAGGTCCCATTCTAGGTTGCAGAAATGAGAATGAAGACCCTAAAGCAGCCGGTGGGAAACGATGAATGCGGGTTCTACGTAATGTGGACAATGCTCTACTACCTCGGCGGGAGATCAAATAAGGCAGATGAATTGTTGTGTATACTTTCCTTTTCATTTATATCAGTTAATTCAACAAAACGATACACTATTTTGTCTTACATTTATGCCTTTCGATATCATCTTTGTTGAACGACAGCGCAAGAAATTTAAGCACGAAAGATTGACCGAGATGGAGATCATAGGATTGTTAGGGGAGCTAGCAAAGTTCATCTTGTCCGAGTGCTTGCAAAAAAGGAACATTCTACATTGCACGGTCCAAGAAGTACAAGGCAGATTATGGGCCAAAGTTGATCGCTAGACTATTGTAATTTTGAGATCTTCATAAGTACAATTTGATCTATAACCATAACATGTGTAATGTTTAATATTGAATGATTTTTAATATTTAATATTGATGGATTTGTAATATTTAACCATAGCAAATATATTGCAAAACCCGATTCCATAAAAAACAATAAAATAAATTATAAATAATAAATTACGAAAAAGAGATCACTGCCAAGTTAGTAAAAAACCGGTAGTGTTCTCTCATACTACACTGCCGGCTTGAGTGAGAACCCGTAGTGTTTTCTAATACAACACTGTCGGTTAAAGCCACCAATCGACGGTGTTTGTCAAGACAACACTAAACCGGCAATGTTCTCTGCCGGCCCAAGCCACAAACTGGTAGTGTTCTTTGTGAGAACACTGCCGGCTTGTGTCACAAACTGGCAGTGTTGGTCGAGAGTACACTGCTGGGTTATGCCAAAAACCAATAGTGATGGTCGAGAGAACACTACCAGTTCGTGTAAAAAACCTAAACACTGTCGGGCCATTTCACAAACCGAAAGTGAATCATCAAAACACTGCCGGTTTAATAGAACCGACCGTGATCTGAATCCCCATCTCTACCGGTTTAGTTGTGCCGGTTTAAAATCCGACAGTGAATGGGTGTTTTGAACCGACACTAGTGTGAAGATCTGGGGTAGTGATATGGACATGCGTGTTGGTGAAAATACCAAATATTCATGCATGCACAAGGTGAAAAGAACAAACAATTAAAGTCCCATGATGCCGGCATGTGATTCTTCGTGTCACCACCTTCGTTTCAAAAAAATCATTTTAGGTATGGGTTAAGTCATTTTTTTTCGAGTTTTACTATGTTTATAAAAATATTATCAATATTGATATATCCAAATAGGTTTATTACAAAAGTATGTTCCATAATTTATCTAATAATATTTATTACGCATCGTAGACATTACTATATTCTTTTATATATTTTGTTAAATTTGAGATTTATTGAATCGTGAGAAAGCGAGATGGATATTTTTTTGGATATAATAATGTAAAACCACGCACCTTTGCAGTTGCTTGGTCACGTGTGTCTTGGTAGTCTTCGAGCACGTCGGAGATGTCTAAGGCGACGTCCTTGAGCCGTTTCAGCAATAGCTGCACTCGATTCTCCTTGATTGACCTCCTCTCGGCGTCCTCCAGCTTTTCCGAGATGATTTCAAGAACATTCTTCATGCCCTCCAGGTCGTCGGTGAAGTTCCACAGCAAACTGGCCTGATCCCCGATGGCAGAGCCCAGCTTAGCTGTCGCGATCTTAACGAAACCGGACGTGAGCAGACCAGCTACTGCTTCCGCCATGGCTACAGAGCTCTGAATCGCTCTCAGGCTCACGGCTTGTGTGGAATGATGTGCGCAGGCGGCCTGCGAAGTGCGTAGCTTCTGGTTGCTGGGGTCAGGAACTCAGGATGCTTGCTGTGTTTACTTCTTAAAAAGTTTCTCAAGAAGTGCTACAGTGGTTATTACATTAAATCTTGTGATACGTGCATAAAGCATTAAATATAGAAAAAAAAACTAATTGCACAGTTTGGTTGGAAATCGCGAGACGAACGTTCTGAGTCTAATTAGTTCATGATTAAACACTAATTGCCAAATAAAAACGAAAGTGGTATAATAGTCAAATTCCTAAATTTCGCGAACTAAACACAGCCACGGGCTCTGGTGCTAGCTATATGTAGGGGTGGCCGGTACCATTGTGGTTGCGGCTGTGTGGTCCACCATGTGAAGTTGGAGCTCCTTGTTACTGTTGTGGCAAAGCTTGGCAATGATGACACATGGTGCGTGTAGTTGCTGCCGTCTAGTTTTTCTCGGATTCTTTTTAGTTAACTATGTGCTTGTTGCCAGTGGCGGACGTGGAATAGGATTAAAAGAGGACCGGTCTCTTCTTCTTCTCCTCCCTATTTTTCTTCTTTCCTCCCCTCTTCTTCTTCCTCATCCTCCACATATTTCCATTGATGCACCAGCTATAGGGGTGTTGGAGCCATACTATTTCAACAAAAAAACAATATTTTTCTCTGATAACAAATCAGTAAACAATACTTCTAAGCCATATCTCTTCATGGCCATGGGAAATGAAGAAGCCAACTACCCATTCCGCGCTCCCATCACTTTCTGGCTTCATAGTTCTTCTCCACTGGTGCACATCATGTGACTGAGTCTTGGTTGATTCACACTTTGCTACCTACTCCCTCAATTTTAAATTATAAAATATTTTAATTTTTTAGATATGTAATTTTTACTATACACTTAGATATACAATATAACTAGATATGTAGAAATAGAAAAAAATAATATATCTAGGAAAACCAAAATATCTTATAACTTAGAACGGAAGTAGCACTCAAGAAAATGAAGAAACGAGACTATTTATATAGAGGTAGGAGACAAAAGTAAATACTATTTTATATATTTTCTTCCTCGACCTCACCGCCGTTGATAAGGCCGCCCCGGACACGCCGGCGCTCCAGTGCTCCAATCCATTCCCGTCTTGTCCGGCCTCCACCCCGCAGTGCGCCGCCACTGTCAATCTCTCTGCGGTCCCTATCCCCGGCCCCCGCCCTGACCGCAACAAACCCTAACCCTATCTCCTCCGTGCAAGGTGCGCACCATGCTATCGTCCTCGCCCGCGTCGTCGTCCTTGCCACGGGAAATTGGGCTGGGGAGCCTATCCACGTCGCCGCACGTCGCCGACCCCGCCATGCCTGTGCTGCCGAGCCACCGCCACAAGGCCACGCTACTGAGCCACCGCTGGAATGCTACGCCGCCGTCGCAAGGCCATCCCCGTGCATCCAACAGGTACAACCACCCTTCTCTTGCCTTCGTGCTATGTGATAAATTATAAGATATGAATCTCTGGTTATATAAATTATATGATATGAATCTTGATATGTGAACTTTAATAAGATTGGCTTAGTTGTATGAATCTTGATATTGATTAGTGATATGACCTAGTAGTGTGAGCGCGGTGATATTGACTTAGTGATATCAATCTTGATATATTTACTTTAGGCCCCATTTGGATCCTTGGAATTGAATTCATTCTAATAAATTATAATTTAGGGACATATTAATTAAGCTAATATGGTTGTATATGGAATATATTTATATACTTTTGTTAGTTATGCAAAATAGATGCTTATATGTTGCATTTCTGCTATATGGAAGCGAATTAAAGAGTGTACTATAAGTTATAGAGCAGAAACATAGCATGGTGATCTATAGAATCGATTTCCATCTCCCACCCTATAAATTTTAGATAGGCTTATATGTGAACTTTAGAAAGTCATGGAATCTCAAATTCCAAGCAAAATAGCATAATCCATTAAGTACATTCCAAATCATCCAAAATGAAGGGATCCAAACAACCCCTTAGTGATATATTTGCTATAGTGGTATATTTTGATATTTTGATATATCAATTTTGATATATATGTGGAAAGATACTGACTTTGGTAACATAAATTTTGACATATTGATTTTAGTGATATATTGTATATATATGAATTTTGTTATATTACAATTGACTTCAATGATATGCATTTGGTTATTTTATACACATGAATTTTGATATATTGACTTTAGTGATATTAATTTTGATATATTGACTTGAGTGGTATGAATTTTGGAATATGAAAAATATTGACTTCAATGATAAGAATTCTGATATATTGTGTGTGTGTGTGTGTGTGTATATATATATATATATATATATATATATATATATATATATATATATATATATATATATATATATATATATAGAACTACTACCTTGTAGCTGGCTACAAAATAACTTATTCTGTAGCCACTTTGAGTTACGATAGTTACTATGTTAATTTACGAGATTATAGTAACTCCATACTAATGTTATGGTAAATATCTCCATGTGTTATAGTAACACAGCTATCGTAAATATGTATTGATATTATCATAAATTAGTATATAAAATTATCGTAAATGAAGGTGGCTACGGAATAACTTATTTTGTAGCTGGCTACCGAATATACTCTCCCTATATATATATATATATATATATATATATATATATATATATATATATATATATATATATATATATATATATATATATGAATTTTGATATATTGACTTTAGTGAGAAGAAATGGTCGGACGTCTGTCTCCGCCGGATATACTTGGTTGGGGCTATATATATAATCGCGGATTCCATCTAATATTGTCGAATGTACCATTCAATCGTCTTAGCATAGTAAGTTACAATATATTTTTTTCAGTAAATTAATATGTTTTATATACACATGTAGGGATTGATTTTCTGATATATATATATATATATATATATATATATATATATATATATATATATATATATATATATATATATATATATATATATATATATATATATTTTGGGGGGTTGAGGGAGTGAATGTTGAGAGCTTCGATGTACATAATGGACGATTCATTCAATATATTCTTTCCATCGCCGCTAGGAGGAGTAGAGGTATTGTACAAATCTTAGAGATAGAAATGAAGGCACCTCACAAGATTAGTGCAGAAAAATAAGCTGTCATGGCAAATTACTATATTCTTTTATATATTTTGTTAAATTTGAGATGTATTGAATCGTGAGAAAGCGAGATGGATATTTTTTTGGATATAATAATGTAAAACCACGCACCTCTGCAGTTGCTTGGTCACGTGTGTCTTGGTAGTCTTCGAGCACGTCGGAGATGTCTAAGGCGACGTACTTGAGCCGCTTCAGCAATCGCTGCACTAGATTCTCCTTGATTGACCTCCTCTCGGCGTCCTCCAGCTTTGCCGAGATGGTTTCAAGAACATTCTTCATGTCCTCCAGGTCGTCGGTGAAGTTCCACAGCAAACTGGCCTGGTCCCCGATGGCAGAGCCCAGCTTATCTTTCGCGATCTTAACGAAACCGGACGTGAGCAAACCAGCTACTGCTTCCGCCATGGCTACAGAGCTCTGAATCGCTCTCAGGCTCACGGCTTGTGTGGAATGATGTGCGCAGGCGGCCTGCGAAGTGCGTAGCTTCTGGTTGCTGGGGTCAGGAACTCAAGATGCTTGGCAATGGTGATGCACTGCGATCCTTCTCTATCTATGGGCTCTGGTGCTAGCTATATGTAGGGGTGGCCGGTACAATTGTGGTTTCGGCTGTGTGGTCCAACATGTGAAGTTGGAGCTCCTTGTTACTGTTGTGGCAAAGCTCGGCAACGATGACACATGGTGCGTGTAGTTGCTGCCGACTAGTTTTTCTCAGATTCTTTTTAGTTAACTACGTGCTTGCAGCCACTGGCGGATGTAGAATAGGATTAAAGTCCTTTTTAACACGGCTCATCCAAAACGGTTTCACCGGTGAAGTTAAAGCCGGTGATGCTAGAAAAACTAATTTTTCTCAGTTTCTAGTTCATTTTAACCCTGACTTATAAAACGGCTTAACGCTACAGTGCCTCAATTTGCGCAAAATAGATGAAACCGAAGCCGGCATAAGCCATACTAAAGAGGCCCTAAAAAAGGACCTGTCTCTTCTTCTTCCCCCTCTCTATTTTTCTTCTTTCCTTCGTCTCTTCTTCTTCCTCATCCTCCCCATATTTCCATTGATGCACCAATTATAGGGAGTTGGAGCCATACTGTTTCAACAAAAAAAAAACAATATTTTTTTTCTTTCACAACAAATCAGTAAACAATAATTCTAAGCCATATCTTTTAAGGGCCACCAGAAATGAAGAAGCCAACTACCCATTCCGCGCTCCCATCACTTTCTGGCTTCATAGTTCTTCTCCACCGGTGCACATCATGTGACTGAGTGTTGGTTGATTCACACTTTGCTACCTACTCCCTCAATTTTAAATTATAAAATATTTTAATTTTTTTAGATATATAATTTTTACTATACACTTAGATATACAATATATCTAGATATACAGAAATAGAAAAAATAATATATCTAAAAAAACCAAAATATCTTATAAGTTAGAACGAAAATAGCACTCAAGAAAATAAAGAACCGAGACTATTTATATAGAGGTAGGAGACAAAAGTAAATATTATTTTATATATTTTTTTATTCACCTTATAATAGTTAGCCAAATAGCTATCCACTGGGCGCCCTAAACCAAAAAAGTTAGCTAGCTGGCGTTGTTGTCTAGGGCCTTATTTAGATGTCAAAAAATTTGGCAAAATATTATTGTAGCGGTTTTTATTGCTATTTGGCAATTAGTGTTCAATCATAGTCTAATTAAGCTTAAAAGATTCGTCTCGTGGATTTCGTTTAAACTGTATAATTAGTTTTATTTTTTATTTATATTTAATGCTTCATGCATGCGTTTAAAGATTCGATGTGATAAGAAGTCTTAAAAATTTTGGCAAAATTTTGAGAACTAAACTGGCCCTGGGACATTGTCACGATGTTCAGTCGTCGTTCACATTCACACTTATCGTGCTATTAAGGCTGCGTTTAGTTCGTAAATTTTGGAAATTTAGCTACTGTAGTACTTTTGTTTTTTTTATGTAATTAGTGTTTAATCATAGACTAATTAGGTTTAAAACATTCGTCTCATAATTTCCAACCAAACTATCTAATTAGTTTTTTTTCCGTCTATAGCATTTTTGGAGAAACTTTTTAAAACTAAACGAGCACTAAGTGCGAACAAAGGTGCCAGCTAGCAGCTTTTGATGGGACGCTACGACGACGACGTGGCCTGCAGGTCTTGTCCCCGTGCATGTCGCGACGTTGTGTTCCTACAAAGACTTTTGCTGTTGTCAGTCGACTCCCTTTCTCTCCTCTCCTCTCCTCTCCTCTCCTCTCTCTCATTTAATTTGGTGTCCATCACCTGTTGCCAACTTTCTCTGCATCGGGTTAGAGGATATTTGGTTCCATAGACTAAATTTTAGTCCATATCACATCGGATGTTTAGATGCTATTTAGGAGAACTAAATATAAGTTAATTATAAAACTAATTACATAGATGGAGAATAATTTACGAGACGAATTTATTAAGCCTAATTAATCCACCATTAGCACATATTTACTGTAGCACAACATTGTCAAATTATAGACTAATTAGGCTTAAAAAATTCGTCTCGCAAATTAGCCACAATCTGTGTAATTAGTTATTTTTTTCGTCTATATTTAATACTTCATGTATGTGTCCAAACATCCGATGGGACAGGGATTAAAATTTCCCTGTAGAAACCAAATACCCTCTTAGTATAGTTGATTTATATGAGAGAAAAATACTGTTTTAAATAGAAATTTACAATAGTCACAGCCAAACAACATGCTGAGTCTGGGTGAGGTGGGCACGAAAACCCAACTTGATATAGGATTCTTTGTCACTGTTTGGCTGCTTGTATTTAAAAAAAAAACTGTTGCTGGCTGTTAGCACATTGATTCGTGAGTCGCAGCTGCTCAGCGGCGGCGGCGGCTGAAAAAAACAGCCGGTGAACATGCTGATAAACCAGGCTAAAAAAATACTATTCACCGATTGCTGAAAAAAACACTATATCATAACTAATAAATCAGGCTGATAAGTTAAAGCGAACATGGCTTAAGTTGACGGCGAATTTTGGAATCCTCCGGCTAGTCTTGCCTAAAGCAACAAAGCTGAGGTGCTCTCTAGACTCTATGTGTTGATGATGCTTGGGTTTTAGCTAGGTCTTCAAACCGCTTCTCATAATGGTTTTTCGTGTTGTACGTTTTGTTTTCTTTTGCACAGTTTTTTTAAGGTTTGTGCTCATACTCTTGGATGCTCGAACAGATGTAAGTTGTGAGTTGTAAGTGGGTGGCTTCTTGGCCAATTCATCTTTGTTGTTTTTTCACCATTATTTTTCTAATAAATTGTAGCAAAGTTTTTGCCATCCTTTCAAAAAAGACAACTTTCATGCCGAGCTTGGCGACCATGACCTATATGCCAAGCTTCTAAGGTGGTGACTAGGCATAAGTCTCATTCCCTGCATCCACTTCATGTTTTCGACGCATGGCTGGCATTGTTGATGGTTTTGGCTCTGGTCCACGTTGTGAAGTTGGAGCTCATTGTTACTGTTGTGTCCAAGCTTGGCAACCGTGACACATGGTGTGTTAGTTGATTGCCGCCGTATCTTGGTGGTTGTCACCTTAGCTATCTTGATCAGATTTTGTGTGATTGATTAGTTCGCAACAATCTTCCCCTCCCATGTCGCATCTACACAAAGATTGGTTTTCAAGAGCCAGGAGATGTATTTGAATTCTAAGCTAGTTACCTCCAAGCGGGACGATGAAATGAAAAGGTCTCACCCATGCTACCTTAGAGTAACCCTTCACTATCAGCCTGGGTTCGTATCGTTGCGGGTTTGTAAAAAAAATACTATTCCCTCTGTCCCGTATTGATTGTCGCTCTGACACACTTCAGCTCTGTCCACGTTCACATCTTCTGTTGTGCATCTGGATCATCCCTTTGTCCATATTCATAAGTTTTGTGCTGCACCTCCTCAAAAGCTACAACAACACTGATAAAGGAACAGACGGAGTACTAGCTAGTTTATATAAGAGAAAAATATTATTTCGATTAGAAAGTTATAATCATTTACGATAAGCCACATCCAAACGAACAGGCTGAGTCTGCCTGAGGTGGGCACGAAAACCCTACTCGATCTGGGATCCTTTGTCACTGTTCGGCTGCTTGTATTTCAAAAAAAAAAAAAAACTGTTGCTGGCTGTTAGCACATTGATTCGTGAGTGGCAGCTGCTCAAGCAGCAGCAGCGGCAGCGGCCGCAAAAACAAGCGGGTGAACATGCTGTTTGTCGCTTTATGCTCTTCGTCTTAGCAATCGATCCACCGCAAAAACTGATAAATCAGACTAAAAAATACTGTTTTTTAATTAATAAGAGAAAAACACTATACCATAACTAATAAGTCAGACTGATAAATTGAAGCGAACAGGGCCCAAGTTGGCGGTGAATTTTGGAATCCTCCGGGTAGTCTTGCCTAAAGCAATCTTTTACATATGAATCCTGCCTCCAAAAGCTGGCCAACCAGCGTGCCACGTCGTGTGTTTTTCGAAGCCGTTCGATCGAGCGCGCGGACGGCCCAGATCAGGCGAGCCGCGATCATTTTTTAAAAAACTCCTTCTATTTTTCGAAAATCAACCCGCGCTCCAGAGGCCCTCTCAGTATATTTTGCAAAAAACACCTCCGATTATTTCGAAATCAACCTGCAATCTATATCGGATATGCTCCAGGTTATTTTGCAAATAAGACCTTCTCTTTATCGAAAATCAACCCACGCTCCAGAGACCCTCTCAACAATTTTTACGAAAACCTCCTCAGATTTTTCTCAAATCAACATACAAGCCAACTTAGATTATATCTCTTTTTAAAAAAAATAAATTAGTTGCTTGTCTCTCACCTCCATCTCGCCCTCCCCTTCCTCTCTCTCTCCCCTTCCCTTCTGATGCGGCGGCGGGTGCCAGGCAACGGCGCCCCTGGGGCGATGCACCGGCGCGAGTGGGGCCCAGCGGTGGTGGCGTGCCCTCGGCGCGGCGCCTCCCGGCCAAGGCGTGGGTGCGGCCGGCCACGGGTCGTCGACGCGAGTGGCGACGCGCAAGCCACCGGATCAGGTCCCTTCCGCGGCAGGCCACCGGCGCAGATCCCTGCAACCAGCAAGCTAGCAAAGCAACGGGCTCCAGGCGACGCGTGGGCTCCCAGCGCGGCAGCGGGCTCCAGGCGCTGCGGCATCCAGACGTGCGCCGGCTCCTCTGCATGGATTAGTACCATTGTGCAAGTTCTTCAGCCTGTTCATTTGGCTATGGCTTGTCGTAAACGATCGTAAATTTTCAGTCGAAACAGTATTTTTCTCTCACACAAACCAACCAGTAGTACTTCTTCACGAACCAGCAATGATATGAACCGACCAACCTAACAAGCTGCTTATTAGCTTGTACTGTTCATCCTCTTGTCGTAGTAGCAAAAGAATAGGTAGACACTGCGGTCATTATTGCTGTGCCCCGCACGTGCCTCCTCCAGCTACCGGCTAGGAATTGAGCGGATTGGACTTGGACACACATGAATGCATGCTTTCAGTTTCAGTTTTAAGGGGTATTTGGTTGCGCTTACTAAATTTTAGTCGTTGTCTTATCGGATATTTAGACATATGTATGAAGTATTAAATATAGATTAATTATAAAACTAATAATATAGTTTGCGACTAATTTGCGAGACGAATCTTTTGATCAAATTAGTTTATGATTTGACAATGGTTTGCTACAGTAAACATGCGCTAATGATGGATTAATTAGGCTTAAAAATTCGTCTCGTGGAGTACTAATGGATTATGTAATTTATTTTTTTATTAGTATCCTAACACCTCATGCAACATCCTTTCGATATCCCTCTTAAATTTTAGTAGCTGGATCCAAACACCCCTTAGATAACATAACGTGGCCATGACATGAGCTGAATAAGCCTACCCAGCCCAATCAGCTGATAGACGCATTAAACTAACTACCCCATTTAATTTCTTCCGTCCTCTCCAAGAATCGCATTAATAAAGGAGAACTGCTACAGATTATGGCATGTTTTTAGTAAGGATTTTTTCATATAAACTTTTACTTATGTATTTTAGGAGTAAATAAAATTATATCTTTATGATAATAAAATCTCAAAAATACATAAAAATTATAAAATAAAAAAAATACTAAGTTTCTCGTCACTATCACTATATATTCGCCGCTGGACTAATCAACGAAAGGCGCGTTTCTAGTTCACACCTAGCCTGCCACTAAGTGCGAACAGAGGTGCCAGCTAGCAGCTTTTGATGGGACGCTACGACGACGACGTGGCCTGCAGGTCTTGTCCCCGTGCATGTTGCGAAGTTGTGTTCCTGCAAAGACTTTTGCTGTTGCCAGTCGCTCTCCTCTTCTCTCCTCTCCTCTCCTCTCTCATTTAATTTGGTGTCCATCACCTCTTGTCAACTTTCTCTGCCATTGCGGGTTCACGAAAAAATATTACTGGTTGATTTATATGAAAGAAAAATATTGTTTTAATTAGAAATTTACGATTATTTATGACAAGTCACGGCCAAATAAACATGCTGAGTCTTGTGAGGTGGGCACGAAAACTCAACTCGAAATGGGATTCTTTGTCACTGTTCGGCTGCTTGTATTTAAAAAAAAAAAAAAAAAAAACTGTTGCTGGCTGTTAGCACATTGATTCGTGAGTCACAGCTGCTCAGCAGCGGCGGCGGCTGTAAAAACCAGCCGGTGAACATGCTGATAAACCAGGCTAAAAATACTATTCATCGATTAGTGAAAAAAATATTATATCATAACTAATAAATCAGGCTGATAAGTTGAAGCGAACATGGCCTAAGTTGGCGAATTTTGGAATCCTCCGGCTAGTCTTGCCTAAAGCAACAAAGCTGAGGTGCTCTCTAGACTCTATGTGTTGATGATGCTTGGGTTTTAGCTAGGTCTTCAAACCGCTTCTCATAATGGTTTTTCGTGTTGTACGTTTTGTTTTCTTTTGCACAGTTTTTTTAAGGTTTGTGCTCATACTCTTAGATGCTAGAACGGATGTAAGTTGTGAGTTGTAAGTGGGTGGCTTCTTGGCCAATTCGTCTTTGTTGTTTTTTCACCATTATTTTTCTAATAAATTGTAGCAAAGTTTTTGCCATCCTTTCAAAAAAGACAACTTTCATGCCGAGCTTGGCGACCATGACCTATATGCCAAGCTTCTAAGGTGGTGACTAGGCATAAGTCTCATTCCCTGCATCCACTTCATGTTTTTGACGCATGGCTGGCATTGTTGATGGTTTTGGCTCTGGTCCACATTGTGAAGTTGGAGCTCATTGTTACTGTTGTGTCCAAGCTTGGCAACCGTGACACATGGTGTGTTAGTTGATTGCCGCCGTATCTTGGTGGTTGTCACCTTAGCTATCTTGATCAGATTTTGTGTGATTGATTAGTTCGCAACAATCTTCCCCTCCCATGTCGCATCTACACAAAGATTGGTTTTCAAGAGCCAGGAGATGTACTTGAATTCTAAGCTAGTTACCTCCAAGCGGGACGATGAAATGAAAAGGTCTCACCCATGCTACCTTAGAGTAACCCTTCACTGTCGGGGCTAAACCCCCTATCACTACCCGAAATTGAAACAAAGAGGGAAAGTGGTAGTGATGGGGTCTTCCTATCCCTGTCTGTTGCTCCAACCCGGCAGTGATATCAAACATCACTGTCAGTTAGTCTCCAACCGGTAGTGATATTCTAAAAAACACTGCCGGGTTAAGACTAGAACCGGCAGTGTGGATTTGAGCAACATCCTTCAATGCTTCATCTATCTTCTTTGCTTCAATAGATGACACAAATGAGAAGTGCTCACAAAATAAAGCCAATCTTAATCTTGTTTGTACACCTCTAGAAATATCTTCAATTATAGTGTCCAAAGGATGATCTCTTACAATATTGGTTGGTTGGAGTATTGAAACTTGATTGCTTGCACTTGCTTGATTATTTGGTTGAGATAATGCACTAGCCATTTGATCTTGTTCATTATCATGAGAGCCACTTGTACTAGTTTGATTTGTATCATCTTGCACATTTGAGTTAGAGAGCACTTGCACATGATCATCTTTATCTTCATCATCATTCACTTGCTTATAATTAGGCCTCAATTCACCAACATCCATGTTCTTCATGGCATTTAAAAGTTGAATGCCTCTAACATCTTTCAAATTCTCATTTTCTTCTTGTGAACCATTGGTTTCATCAAATTCAACATCATGAACTTCCTCAAGAGTAACACTATTCAAATTCCAAACTCTATATGCTTTGTTAGTAGTTGAGTATCTAAGTAGGAATCCTTTATCACATTTCTTGTTAAACTTGCCCAATCTAGTGCCTTTCTTTAAGATATAGCATTTGCAACCAAAGACCCAAAAATATACAATGTTGGGCTTTCTACCGTTCAAGAGCTCATATGGTGTTTTCTCTTTCAATGGGTGATAATAGAGGCGGTTGCTACAATAGCAAGCAGTGTTGATAGCTTTGGCCTAAAAAGATTGACTCACATTGTATTCATTAAGCATAAACCTTGCCATATCAATGAGTGTTCTATTCTTCCTCTCAATAAGGCCATTTGATTGTGGAGTGTACTTGGCCGAGAATTGATGTCTAATTCCAAATTTATCACACAACTCATCAATTCTAGTGTTCTTGAATTCACTACCATTGTCACTTTTAACTCTCTTGATAGTTGTTTCAAACTCATTGTGAATGCCTTTGACAAATGATTTGAATGTTGCAAACATATCATTTTTTTCTACTAGAAAGAATACACAAGTGTATCTAGTATAATCATCCACTATCACAAAGCTATATTTATTACCACCAATGCTAGTGTATTGAGTTGGCCCAAACAAGTCCATATGCAATAACTTAAATACTTTACTAGTGCTCATCATGATTTTCTTAGGATGTGTGTTTCCATCTTGTTTTCTGGCTTGACAAGAGCTACAAAGTTTGTCTTTCTCAAACACTACATCTTCCAAGCCTCTAACCAAGTCATGCTTAACCAATCTATTCAATTGTTTCATTCCAACATGACCAAGCCTTCTATGCCATAACCAACCCATACTAGACTTAGTGAACAAACATGTAGATAGTTAAGCTTCACTAGCATTAAAATCAACCAAGTATAGATTCTCATATCTAAACCCTTCGGAGATCAATTTAGAACCATCTATACATATGATCTCTACATCATCTACTCTAAATATGCATTTAAATCCAAGATCACACAATTGAGCCACGGATAGCAAATTGAAGTTCAAGCTCTCTACAAGCAACACATTTGAAATGCTCATATCATTGGATATTACAATCTTACCAAGCCCTTTGACCTTGCCTTTACCGTTGTCATCAAATATGATACTATCATAACCATCATTGCCATTGGTGTTGATTGAATTGAATATTCTTTCATCATCGATCATATGTTGAGTGCACCCACTATCAAGAACCCAATGCCTTCCTCCGGCTTTGTAATTGACCTACAAAAGAAGATCAATTCTTTTAGATACCCAAACTTGCTTGGGTCCTTGAAGGTTAGTCACTAAGCTCTTTGGTACCCAAATGGCTTTCTTATTTGAGCCCATCCATGGTGCACCAATGAACTTAGCCTTCACACCATTTATACCCTTAGTAAGCATATAGAAAGAATTAATCTTAATTGAGGATACATTAGCATTTTTGCTCTTGTTCTTGCATTCATGCTCTTTATGATCAACTTGCTTGCAACTAGTACAAAACCGATCATTGTTCTTTACAAAACTAGTCTTGTGAGGAGCAAAGGCCGCCTTGCCTTTCTTGGAGGTATAGCCCAATCCCTCTTTATAGAGAGAAACTCTTTGGATACCCAAACACATAAGCAAGCAGTCCTCACCACCATAGGCCTTAGCCAAGGTGTGAGTGAGCTTATTGACCTCCTTCTTGAGGGTCTTATTCTCAACCATTAGTGAGGCATCACAAGTGAAACCATCACTACTAGATAAGATGAAAGTAGAAGTGCTATAAGAAGGGTTAGTGGGAGCAACAATGATAGACTTATAGAATGATTCATCAATTATATCATAAGTTAAGCCTACATCACATGTCTCAACATGCTTCTTCTCATTTTATTCATTAAGCAAAGAGGAATGAACTTTTTCAAGCTTCTTGTGAGCCTTGCCAAGCTTCTCATGAGCTTCCTCTAGCCTCTCATGAGATGCATTTAGCTCATCAATGGCTTGCTTAAAGGCTTTTATTTCCTTATACAAGCTTTTACATTCCCTTCTCTTAATGTCAAAGTGTTCTTTAGCATCATCTAGCATGTCATGTAGTTCATCCTTAGTTGGTTCATCATCATCAGTATCACTTTTATTTTCATTTTCATTATCATGTTCCTCATCACTTCCATCATCATAAGTTTGTACCTTAGTGGCGTTAGCCATGAAGCATGATGGAGTGTCAAAGAGAAAAGGCTTCTCATTGATAGCAATGCTTGCAAGTACCTTCTTCTTGGTGGTCTTGTCATCATCACTATCATCATCATCACTTGAGGAAGCATCACTATCCCAAGTGACAACATATGAACCACCCTTCTTTTTTTTAAGGTCATCTTGTCCTTCTTCACTTTCTTTTCCTTCTTTTCCTTCTTCTTGTTCTTCTTGTCATCGTCATTGTTACTATTGTATGGGCATTGAGCAACAAGATGATCTTTGCTTCCGCAATTAAAGCACCTTCTTGACTCTTCCTTGTTCTTGGATGATGACTTCTTTTTTCTAGCACGGTAGCCCTTTTTTATCATGAACTTGCCAAATCTCTTGATAAAGAGAGCCATCTTCTCATCATCCATCTCATCAAAGCTCAAGTCTTCATCTTCACTTGATGATTCTTGCTTTGCTTTGCCCTTGGATGATGTGGCCTTGAATGCCACACTCTTCTTCTTGTCATCCTTCTCTCTCTTTTCTTCCTTCTCATCATCATCTCTATAAGCATCATCGATCATGATATCTTCCAAGATTTGGTTTGGTGTCATTGTGTCCAAACTGGTCCTCACTAGCAATGTGACCAACATGCCAAATCTTGCGAGTAAGCATTTCAAGAACTTATGAGAGAAGTTCTTGTCCTCCACCTTCTCACCAAGTGCTTTGAGATCATTGACAAGCACTTCCATCCAATGGAACATGTCTGGCACACTCTCATCTTCCTTCATCTTGAAGCTAGCAAATTTCTCCTTGAGAATGTATACCTTTGCACCCTTCATTGCCTTAGTGTCCTCGAATGATTCTTCCAAGTTCTTTCAAGCCTCATGAGCTATCTCAATGTTCTTGATTTGCTCAAATATTCTCTCATTAATTGCATCTTGAATGGCACTTAGAGCAATATCATTGTTTTGAAGAAGCACTTCTTCAGCTGTGGTGGGATTCTCCGGATCGACAATCTCAATTTTGGCTTCTACCACCTTCCACACCCTTCTATTGATTGACTTGATATGTATGATCATCTTTGACTTCCAATATGGAAAATTTGTGCCATCAAATTGGGGTGGCTTCTTGGTGTTATTGATTTGAGCCATTTTTATATCGAAGGTTGTTAAGCCTCAAATCACGGTGACCTCGGCTCTAATACCACTTAAAAAGATCCTAATAGCTAGAGAGGGGTGAATAGCCTATTAAAATTTTCTACAACAACACTAAGACAAATGATTAGTCAATAAGACGGCGAAGTGAATTTTACGCTAGCACTATACTTGGGGTTGCAAGTCACCTACCCAATTCTATTTTCTATGATCTCTAATATATCACACATAGCTATGTCACTAATATACACCTAGGTGATCAACCTAGTGAGAGTATTACAATTAAATGATACACTATCTAGTCTTAACTACCACTAGCTCTATCCAACTGAATGTATAATGAAATACAAGAGAGTGGTAGAGAGGTATACCACCATGGCAGGTGACCAAAGAGTGAATACCAATGAATACCAAGGATACAATCAAGACACAATGATTTTTCTTCTGAGGTTCACTTGCTTGCCGGCAAGCTAGTCCCCGCTGTGGCGATTCACTAACTTGGAGGTTCACGTGCTAATTGGCATCACACGCCAAACCCTCAATAGGGTGCCGCACAACCAACACAAGATGAGGATCACACAAGCCACGAGTAATTTACTAGAGTACCTTTTGGCTCTCTACTGGGAAAAGGTCAAGAACCCCTCACAATCACTGTGATCGGAACCAGAGATAATCACCAACCTCTGCTCGACGATCCTTGCTGCTCCAAGCCATCTAGGTGGCAGCAACCACCAAGAGTAACAAGTGAATCCCACAGCGAAACACAAACACCAAGTGCCTCTAGATATAAACACTCAAGCAATGCACTTAGATTCTCTCCCAATCTCACAAAGATGAATCAATGATGGAGATGAGTGGGAGGGCTTTAGCTAAGCTCATAAGGTTGATATGTCAATGCAAATGGCCAAGAGAGTGAGCTAGAGCCGGCCAAACGATATTTATAGACACCCCCAAACAATAGAGCCATTGGCTAAATTATTGGGCTGACTGTGGGACGATTGGACGCGCAGGTCGTGTGCATTGGACGCGTCCGATGGGTGATCGGACGTGTTCGGTCACTACGTCCGATCACAACGTTCGGTCGCAGCCAGACCGAGATGTATCCCTTTTCAAATGTTTAGCCATTGGCACCCAACGGCTTTCTCTGTGCACAGTAATACCACGTGATCGGATGCACTGTTAGAAAACGACCAGACGTGGGAGACGCAGTGGATGTGTCCGGTCACAGTGGACCAGATGCTCCCAGCGTCCGGTCAATTATAGCACTAAAACCCAAGACTTGCTGGTTCACTCCGGACGTGTCTGATGTGGCGACCGGACGTGTCTGGTCGCTCTCTACAATCCTGAATCAGGCTATATCACTTTGACCAGACACTGAACAGTAACTCGCCAGCGTCCGGTCACTCCACTAAGCCAGAGTCTGGTCACTTTCACTTAGTCGCTCACCTCGGGTCCAAATATCGGACGCGTCTGGTAGCCACACCGGACGTGTCCAATCACTTCCGTCTAACTACCCAAAGTCTACATAAAATACCGAACGCGTCCGATAGCCACACCGGATGCATCCGGTCACTCTGTGATCAGCGTGACTAACTCCTTTTCAACTCTATCTTCTTTACCCTTGCTCAAATATGCCAACCACCAAGTGTATCACCTTGTGCACATGTGTTAGTATATTTTCACAAATGTTTTCAAGGGTGTTAGCACTCCACTAGATCCTAAATACATATGCAATGAGTTAGAGCATCTAGTGGTACTTTGATAACCACATTTCGATGAGTTTCACCCCTCTTAATAGTATGGCTATCGATCCTAAATGTGATCACACTCAGTAAGTGTCTTGATCACCAAAACGAAAAAGCTCCTATCAAGTTCACCTTTGCCTTGAGCTTTTTGTTTTTCTTTCTTCTTTTTCAAGTCTAAGCATTTAATCATCACCATTATCATGTTATGATCTTCATTTGCTTTACCACTTGGAGTAGTGCTACCTATCTCATAATCACTTTAATAAACTAGGTTAGCACTTAGGGTTTCATTAATTCACCAAAACTAAACTAGAGCTTTCAAGGTTGACACTAGTTAACTGCGATTAGCTTTTATTGAGTCATGATTTTAGCAATATGGTGGCAACAAGTTTATCCACAAGCCCATGTAAACACATGATCAGTGTCGATAGAATAATGTCATCAGTCCTTCGAGGGGTATCCCATGAAGATAGATTGATCGGTAGAGATGCATGTAATCGAAAACAAGAAGGCAACAGAGACACAAGAGTTAGACAGGTTTAGGTCGTCAGCGTGACGTAATACCCTACTCCTGTGGTCTGTTGGATTGTATTGGCTTCGTATGATATTGTGTGTGTTTTGAGAGGGTCCTTGCCTGCCTTATATAGTCTAGGGGGTAGGGTTACAAGTCGGTTAGATCTAGAAGATAACCGAAAAGTAATAACAGATTACAGGAATCATGGGATCGAACGTATCCTAACAGATTTTGTAGTATCTTCAGAATATCACCTTTGATGTCTTGTGGTGCATGCCGAGCAGTGCCATGCACCGTAGGTCTTCATCTTGTGGGCTGGACCGCCCCTGGGAGCACAGTCCATATAGTTTGTCATGGGTATCCGGGGTCATACTCCCCACAGCTAGTCCCCGAGCGCCTTGTATCTGCTGTGCAATGCCGTTTTGAGCTTGTTCGAGTAGGTGTGAACAAAGCCGAGCAGTCAGACTCATGATCCGACCACCATAATGATTCACCGAGCAGTTGTGGATCATAGCCGACCAGCTTAACTGTCCGACCGAGCACGAGCTTTTCCAAGTAAGGCTTGCTAGAAGGATGTAGGGAGCTCAAGTTCAAAATTGAAAATTTCCCCGCAGTAGACCAAGTGTGCCCACTTAGAGTCCAACTATGAGAAAAGGGGATAGTCTTCTTCAACTTCAAGAGGTACGGAGTCTTCCAGATTAAGGCAAACACACTCACCGTAAGGTAAAGTGTGCCCATTTAGTCCCCGAGCCTGACAGTAGGTGACATAGTCACGTGGCGCCAGGGTCTAAAGTAGAAGAAAAGCATAAGACCAGCCGAGCAGGCAACCAGTCTCCGGGCAGAACCCTGAAATGAAAAAACGCACATTCACCACAAGGTGAAGTGTGCCCACTTAGTTCCTGAGCCTAACAGTAGATGACGTGGTCACGTGGTGCTAGGGTCAGAAACAATAGTAAACAGAAGAAAGTCCCTAGTGTGGTGAGTAACCAAGTCATAGTGATGACGTAGTCCCCGAGCCACAAGTGGAAATCTCAGAGAAATCAAATCGTGGAGAAAAAAACCGGAGTAATGTCTATACAGTAGGAGTTACTGAGCCTTAATGGTAGTGCGGAGAAGTCGATGAATATTCGATGTGCAGTAACAAGTTGCGGCGAAAAATAGGTGATATGGGCTGCCGTTGCGTGGGAGCCCAGATAACAGCCCATCACGCTGCTTCAGACAAGTCAAAGAGGCGCAAATCGTGGAGCGGTTTACCAAAAACCCTTGAATGCAAAAAGTGGAGAGGGTGCTTTATAACTGCCCCACCACACTCCACGCTCCCACCTTTGCCACTTCGCCACTTCATCTTCCTCCTCAGTTCTCGCGCTTCCCGATTTATATTCACACGTGCTTTCGCCGCTAATCCCAAACTAGATCTGAGAGATGGCGCCGAAGAGGGGAGTTGGTAACCCGAAGAAGGTGGCCGTCGGATCAAACAAATTTAATTACCCTAAACGGTGGACACTGGATGCCAAAGAGCTAGCTACTGCAAAGACTCTTCGGGAGAAAGAGCGCATTCGTACGGCGAAACTAAGGGAAGAGTCCCTTAAGGTTGCGTCATACATTGCCCTGACTTTTAAAACTCTCCAACAACACTCTACTATATGGCTACCATACAACTTCGAGTAAATTCAACTCTATACTTAAAGCTTTGTTCGATATATTTGATTCGATGCAAAAGAGCTTATCTAGTTCTATAATTAAATTCATACAGCAACCATTGGATTTGTATAGCCGTCGATGTCAGGAGGAGCATGGCATGGGTCTTTGATTCAATAGATAGGGACCCGGTGACATACAAAGACTTTATATCGATTCTTAAGACGTATACATATCGACAATCCTCATTAGCTTATATGTTTATATACATACTTGTAACGTTCACTTTTAGATACTAACAAGTTGTATTTGCTAAAATAATTTGAACAGGGCATGTAGGTTCTATGTCACTAATTATCATGAAAGGCATGATCCAGCAAGAAAGAAAAAGCTAGCTATAAAAACACTATGTATGGTAAGTGTAACTTACTTCTTCAGTACTCCATTACATGTCTGTCAAAAACATTACTTAATATTTTCATATGCAAAACACATAGTGCCCAAGCAGAAGCCTGGGAGTGTACATTGTGGATACTATATATGTTCTATGATGAGTAACATCGGTGCCTACAGGAGACACCCCTTAAGGATAAGTTTGAACCTCTTCACTCGTAGTATAAAAACTTCGTACATGGTATGAAATACTAAATCGAAACTTGTTCTCTTGTAGTGAAAAGAAGAGAAAGAAATGAAAAGAGACCCATACAAGGATGACCAACTCTTAGAGCTCGTCGGCGACCTTTGCAACTTCATATTGGACCAGATTGTACACGTCAAAGGCGCCTACCATGATCGAGAGTCTGACTTAGGTAGAAATCCTCAGTACCAACACCTTCGTGAGACTGAAAGGCTAGCTCTAGGACGTTGATAACAATATGTATGAAATTTGTATATTTAATGATGGATTGTATATATTCTTGTGAATTGGACTTGTAATTGTAGTTTATATAATACTCTTGTGCTTGTAGTCGCGGTCGCGGGCGTTCGGCAATGCGAATGCGGTTCGGAACGTTGGTCGCGGTGCGTTCGGTAACGCGAACGCGGTTCGGAACATTGGTCGCGGGGCGTTCGGCAACACGAACGCTGTTCGGAACGTTGGTCGCGGGACGTTTGGCAACGCGATTTTGAATTGTAAATTTGAATTTTTTTTTTTGGCGGAAAAACGTACTGTAGGGGCGGTTCTAGATTGAACTGCCCCTACAAATACCTGTTTGTAGGGGCGGCTGGTAATACGAGCCGTCCCTATAAATTGATTTGTAGAGATGACCTGGGAACCGCCCCTACAAATACATGATTTATAGAGACGGTTTGATATGGACAGCTAGCCAAACCATCCCTAGAAAGGCTTACCAGCCGCTCCTAGAAATACTTTTTGTAGCAGTGAGGCGATCAGATGGATATATTTTTTTGGACGGGGGAGTATAATAATGTAAAACTATTGCACCTTTGCAGTTGCTTGGTCACGTGTGTCTTGGTAGTCTTCTAGCACGTCGGAGATGTCTAAGGCGACGTCCTTGAGCCGCTTCAGCAATAGCTGCACCAGTTTCTCCTTGACCGACCGCCTCTCGGCGTCCTTCATGCCCTCCAAGTCACCGCCGAAGTTCCACAGCAAATTAGCCTGCTCCGCGATGGCAGAGCCCAGCTTATCTTTCGCGATGCTGACGAAAGCGTATGCGAGCAGTCCAGCTACTGATTCCGCCATGGCTGCGGAGCTCTGAATCGCTCTCACAACAAGACTTGTGTAGAATGATGGTGTGCGCAGTCGCAGAAGCTCTCACAACAAGACTTGTGTAGAATGATGGTGTGCGCAGGTCGTCTGCGACTGCGCGAAGGACAACGATGAAGTATAATAGTATATGTAGGAGTAGTTAGCGGCATTACAGACAACAGTTTGTTTTTTTAGGGAATTACAGACAACAGTTTAGTTGACTTAAGGCCATATTGTAGGAATCCCATATAAAAAATTAGCACGGACAGCTGGGTACAGGTATGCCGACATATATATAGCATATAGTATATATACGTATTATATACACATTCATGTTCTGCATGGAGGGAAATCAGTAAGCCAGTATACAAAGTGCTCTTTTTTTTTGCGACGAACCTTTGAAGATATTTTAATGATGTCATCATCTGCCTATTTAACACCGGCGAGGTCGATCCAAGTTGCACACAGCTTGGCCACATGCCCAGCATGTTACCCTTGGATCAAATTCTGCTACTGGCACATTATCATATCATATTACGATATGGTATTAGATTGGTACAGGATGCAATTTTGCTGGCTCACATGCACATGTACGCTTATATCAAATTTTACCATGCCACTAGTTAAACAAACAAAACTTTGCAAAAAAAAGAACACCAAAGGTACTATATGTGTATGTATGAAATTTAGGGGCTATTTCTAGATCTCAATTTTCTGCCATTCAATTGCAAGGTATATGTAAGATTGAATGACTATGTTGTTAACCAATTACCATAATCTCAATTCTTTCCAACAAATACAAGGACCATTCTCTTCTTTAGCACTGATGACAATAAAATCAAACAAACACAAAGAAGCCAAATTCAACAATCATCTCCCCTCCCAATAATGTTCGCTTCAATGCTTACCATTATCCAAGTTTCACTACCTCCCATGTTTGACCGTGTGCTTCCTACCCCTTTTTTATTTTCAGAAATGAAGTACTTTATTAAAATTTCAAGAGCATACATCAAGTTGATACTTAGTCTTAAATAAAACTTCCGGCCTCTCACTACAACATACAGAACAGATAGTCCTTTTTAGAATCCTAATTTCTGAAATAAAAAATACCTTTCATCACATATATGCTCTTCTTCTTTGGTGCCATCGTTGCACTTGCAGGCGGTCAGGCGGAGCCACGCAGCCGCCGTCACCGCGTGGGCCGTGGCTGCGTCGAGCACACGCTACGTGCTATGTGCTATGTGTTCGAGCGGAGCACACACAAGTGGGTATGTGGCTCGCCTTCCACTTTTTTTAACCTCACAACGAGTGCACATAATAGCCACATATATTAAAGTTGAGTCAATCTACTATTAATTTGCCATACAGGATTAATCATTTATTAGACTGACCTGTATTGTGGGCATTGAAATTTTCTTCAAGGCCTATTCGTTTCGCTGAATTTTGGCTTAGGTCCAGTTTAGTTCCAGGAAATTTTGTAAAATTTTTCAAGATTTCCCGTCACATCGAATCTTTGGACACATGCATGAAGCATTAAATATAGATAAAAAATAAAACTAATTACACAGTTTAGACGAAATTTACGAGATGAATCTTTTAAGCCTAATTAGTTCATGATTGGACACTAATTGTCAAATAACAACGAAAACTGCTACAGTAGCATTTACCTTATACTGATTTGTTGAGAAAGGAAACCAAGTGCCTGTTTAGTTCCTAAAATTTTGCAAAATTTTTCAAGATTCCCCATCACATCGAATCTTTGGACGCATGCATGAAGCATTAAATATAAATAAAAAATAAAACTAATTACACAGTTTAGACGAAATTCACGAGACGAATCTTTTAAGCCTAATTTGACTATGATTGGATACTAATTGCCAAATAACAACGAAAGTGCTACAGTACCATTTTCCAAAAAATTTCACCAACTAAACAAGACCCAATGTTCAATTGCTAAAAAATACTGTTGAAGTGTGCTACGGGAACTTGGTACGAAACCAAGTGGGGGGCATACCACCGTACCCACCCCCATCAAGTTTGAAATCCTATGCCCCAAGCACCGGCCCCATCATATTCATATATTATATATATATACTGAGAATCTAAGCCGTCAAACCCCTACACTCGTAGACTGATGTCAGGGTTTGGCAACTAGGGTTCTCCGTGTATACAGCCTGTTGGTTTGGCAACTAGGGTTCTCCGTGTATATAGCCTGTTCGCTTGCTCGTAAATGATCGTAAATTTTTAATTGGGAACAGTATTTTTCTCTCACACCAAACCAACCCGTAGTAAATAATCCACGATACGATATGGCACATAGCACACTGCTACATTCTAGACCCACCTATTGTTTGCTACTAGGTCCCTCGTCAGGTAGCAGGTATGGGGTACTAGGGAACGTACCGTACCCCCTCTTGCTACCAGATGGAGGAATAAATGCCCCTGTTAGCAAGCCCTATCCATTGACATTTCTGTATTTAGTTCACGAATTTTAGGAATTTGGTTACTGTAACACTTTCGTTTTTATTTGGTAATTAGTGTTCAATCATGGATTAATTATACTTAAAACATTCGTCTCGTAATTTTCAACTAAACTGTGCAATTAGTTTTTTTCGTCTACATTTAATGCTCTATACACATATCGTAAGATTTAACGTGATTGCTACTATAGCATTTTTTGAGAAACTTTTTGGTAACTAAACACAGCCCGTGTTGCATGCATTCGGTTGGCAATCATGGGGCCCTACCGATCAGACATGAGTCGCCGGCCAACCAAAGTCTCATGGGCTTCTATTGGGCTGCCAAGACGTATTTGCTAAGTTTTTATAATACATTTAGACATTGATTACAAAGTTATGAAAATTTTCTAGATTTTTCTTGATATTTTTCCTCATTTTCCCAGAGCCAAATCTAATTTCTTTAAGCTTCTAGATAATTTTTCATGAACTCTAAATATTTTACTTGAATTCTTCATATCCCAATGTGTCTCTATAACTTTTTTAGAATTTTTAGAATTTTTAGAAGGTCGAAGACATTCCATGGTTTAAAACCCTTGTCAATTATTTCCTATATTATTTTCGGAGCGACTAGCGCCCGGACGTCCGGACGCTGCGTCTGCACGGACGTTGCTCCTGTGCCAGCGCCCAACACATGCCCACCCATGCCCAACGCACGCTTCGCGCCCGATACGCGCCCCGAGCTCATCCCCGCACCAAAGGCAGCAATCGTCTGGACCAACCTTCTACCTTCCCGTGCCTGTGCCCAACGCACGTGGAATGGAGGCCCGTGCATCCCATCCCGCCCGATGCACCATGTTCGCGCCCATCCCAGCCGCTCTCGTGTCTGCGGCCTCCATCTTCGCCACACCAGGGTGCCACAACAACTGGGCCACCAGGGGATTAGGCTTTCTCAACACCTACATCCAGATCTAGTTTTGCAACACTCAGATGAAACAATTGCAATGTACGCATGAAATAGAAGAAACATTCGGAACATACACTTGCAACATATGCAACATCCAGATAAAACATTGCAACATATGTCTGAAAACAGATGAAACACTTGAAACAAGCTTTTGAACACATGCGTGTATAGCCATAGCAACATATACAACATCCAGATCTAGTTTTGCAACACCGAGATCAAGTTTTGCAACATCTAGATGAAACACTTGCAACATAAGTCTGAAAATATTTGAAAAATATGCTTGAAACATACGTGTATAGTCATAGCAACATATACAACATATAGATGAAACACTTGAAACATACGTCTGAAACTACTGAAACAATCAAAACATAGGCTTGCAACATGTCCGAAAATGCCTGAAACACGGCATTGCCGGCAGTCACACCCTACCTAGTGGGGAAATGTAGTAGCGTAGGCCTTCCCTTCCTGCCGACGGCGCGAGGTCGATGGGGCCACAGGCGCAGGCCTCCCCTGCCTCCTCTTCCGCGACGGGCAATGTGGATGAGGGCACGGGCGGGAGCGAGCAAGGGCGTGCGGGCGGGCGAGGCGTGAGGTGCATGGAGCAGGTGCAGGTGACGCGAGAAGGCGTGTGGAGCAAGGGCCCGGGCAGTCCGTCGGACGCCCATGGCGTATCATTTCCATATTATTTTTTTAACTAAAGAAAAATATAAAACCATCTTCAAAACCACTCTAAACTAAGCTCAAGAGATAGTTTGAACGGTTTTGAAAGTTCATGAAGGTAAGATATTTGGTTTCGGAATTTAAGAAGAAAAATTAGACTATAATGATACTTAAACTTTAAGAAAGTAAAAATGACTTTTTCCAATATACATTTTTATCTTTTTTTAGAATTACACAGTACAACGCAGACGTCCATAATACGTATGCACACTTACCACTATAAACACACATATACCTTTATATCTTTACGCACAACAAGCCACGACAAAAGCCCATCCGTCCGTGCTCCCTTTCCTTTCTTGCGAATAAGCAAGGTATAGTCCCGCTGCTTCCAGCCCATGGGCCTTAAGCACTGCCTCGGTATGCTGGTAGCACGCACACTAGTCTTTCAGCCTGTTCGCTTGTTGGTTTCAGCCAGGGCTTATCAGCCAACCAACAGTGTTTTCCTCTCACAACAAATCAGCACCAGCCGGGCTTATCAGCCCAGAAACCAACCAACGAACAGGCTCTTTATGTGAAAGGGCCTGTAGCCCAGTGGTTATAAGAGGCTCAATAACATCTTAGGTCCTGGGTTTGACTCTGTGTGGGAGCGAATTTTCTAGAATTTTGTTAAAAAAAGAATTTTTTAGGATTTAACGACATTGTGCTTTCAGTGACAGACGGCGCAGCGAGGCGTCTAGGATGATTTCGTCAATCTAGAGGATTTATCGGTCCAGTCTTCGAAAATACTCATAAGAGTAGTTTGCGTGCGTTCATAAGGGTGAATATATGCGTGCGTTGTGGGTGCCTGGGTTATAAGGTGTAATTTGAAGAGAAAAAAAACACACACGAGTCTCTTCTTTTTTTACACGAGCAACATTCCCCAAGCGTCCGATGGGCTGGCTGCGTGCCCCGTACAGTTTAGCAGAATGTCGCAGTTCACAACTCATAAGCCGTTACAAACTCTCCTAAAAAAATACAAGCCGTTACAAACACTCCTACGAACATCACAGAACAAATGGCAAGCACTATTTCTTCAGAATCTCTTTTTGTTTTGTTTCAAGTGTTTTCTTTTCACGATATTGAGGTGGAGCGCAATGGTTGTCTTCATAATTTTAGCAATGTTCACTCACATCTGCCTTTTCCTTCTTCTACCCACAATCCGGTAAAATACCGGTACTCGATTTCATAAGTCGAATAGGAAGGTGGGCTATCTTGACTCTTGAACCTGAGAGGCCTTCTTCAATGTATTTGGCTGTTTTCATAATTGAAGGGACGCAGCCCTTTTTCTCAGTCAAAATAAAATAAGTGAGATGCTGTTTTCCCAATGGTTAATGTAAAACATGAGATTGTTGGTGTTAGTACGTGCAAGAGAGATGAACTTTGGTGAAGGTAAACAATGGGGTTGCTTGACTGCACAAAATTGAGTCTACGTTCCATTGTTTACCCACACATTCCAGAAGTCAGTCTACCATTACATTTACATAGTCATTCTAACGACATTGTTTTGCTACAATCTGCCATGTTCCAGAGCTGAACGATTGTACCATATCCATGCCTTCGAGATTTTGTTGCGTCCATACTATGGATCAGAGGGAGAAAGCAACAGTTTAGTCAATAAATTTTCTCACACTTTACCAACAGAGCTCCAGACATCCACGAACCATATATCCCCCTGTTAGTTGCTCCATGCTTTTTCTACACCTCAAAACAAATGGATGCATATACTTATACTGGATTACCAAATACGAGCTAGTTCATGAACATCTCAGCCCATTCAGGTTCTTGAAGCAGGCAATTGCCACCGCCTCAATAAAATCAGTGTTAGACTTGACTTGTGGCAAGCATTTAGGGAGGCTTCATGCCCTGCCATAGACAACAAACAGTTGACATTTTATAATTTCCACATTTGCTAGCCAGTACATTGATTCTAAGTGCGCGTTGTCTTAACAAAGATCATGCTTCTATTTTCTTAAAAGCAAAAACAAAAGAAGAGAGGTACCTGGAGGCCGTGATTTAGTTAGGCAGCTATAACCATTCTGCTAGGGGTTCCTGGGCTCTGCGTTCTACTATCAGCAGATTTACCTACCAAGGACAAATGAAATGAAGTAAAGAGTTTTAGTAACCACACAGTTTAAGGAAACAACAAATTCATAGTACGGGTAAAAGATGGGACACATCAATTGAAGAAACTTCATGGGTACTAGACTTCCAATCAATATGAATCCTACAAAAGTTGATACCAAAACGATACTACTTGTGCTGCTAATCACAGCTATACTAATATTTGGTTTCACCAAAGCTAGCAGTATATTAATTCGTTTTTCCCAATTTCACTGATCTCAGAACTTCCTTTGCTTGTTTGTTTTAATTATTAAAATATCTATTCAACTAAAATTGTTGAGGTTATGTGCATCAGTATTTTCTCACCTCGTTTGTCTGGCCGCCTTCTGCTACGCCACAATAACCGAATAGGAGTGCCTGGAAATCCTGCATCTGACCGGAGTTTCTTTTCCATGTAACGGCGGTATGTATCAGGGAAGAGCTTCGCATCATTTACAAATAAAACAAATGTTGGTGGACCAATGGCAGCCTACAAATTAGCAATAACTTTCGGTCAGATCCAGAAGAATGCACAAGTGAGTTTAATGATATTAGTTTTGAAATATATCTGAAAGCAGTAAAAAGATTTCGAATCGCTAGCTTGAAAAGTTGAAATCTTCTCAACTGAGCTTCTAGTTATTTCTAGATACTGTTGTTCCTTTATGGTTGAATTAACAAGATATATAGGCCGATGAGCTGGATCAATTGTTATATTGGAATTATTTAAGAGAAATTCCTATAATTTTCATCTGAATATAACAAATCTTAGAAATGCCATTAGAAATAATCTTTGATTCTTCCTGTACCACTCCTTTTCAAATGGTTGCCTTTATTTGCACAACCCAACTCAAAATCTTACAAGCTGCCACAACATGGACACCTCGGTGGTGGGCCTGTGCCCTGTGGTCACACATTGCGTTCTCCCAAGATGCCCTTGCGACCTACAAACCATGGCCGGTAATATTACCGAGCACCATCTACCACCATGGCTTGTCTGACATGCATTGATGTTTCCTAGAACCTCTGCCTCCAATAAGTTTCCCTAAAGAAGCAACCTCATCTACCTTTATCAACAACCACGAAAAGGAAGCTGGAAGAGGAGGAAGTGGTATCGTCTTCAGAGGAAAGTAACCTCCTTATCCTGTTCTATATGCAGGTAACTCTTTAAAAATTCGTTGGGCAGATCTGCAACATTTTGGTCTATGAATCGTTGTCCGATACAACATATAGAGAGAAGAGCCATGATATGTGAACCCAGAAAGGGAAAGACCATTTTTTGTTAGGAAAAACTAAAAAGTTTTCAGATCTTAACAGTTGAGCCTAGAGGAGCTGGCAGCAATGCAAAACAGAGGTGTTCATTAGGAAAAAGTGTCACTGAAAAAGATTTAATTTTCAGCGGCATTTCAGGGATCTAATTATCTTTGGGTGGCAAAAGAAAGATGGTTCCTACATCTTCAAATACTCAGACATGTTTTGAGGATTCTTGTTTGATTGTTTTGTCAGCAAGCTGGGAACTGTAAACTTGATGGTAGAAAAAAATGAAGTAGCGGCAATTTCATCTTGTATTATGAAGATGGTATCATATACACAGTAGCTTATTAAAAACAAGTTTGTTCTCTTGAGAACGAAGTTAGGAAGTTACCTGTGTTGTGTAATAGACACGACCTCTTTTGCCACCTCTTGTTCTTGGAGGTGGTTTGAATGCTATAGCTTCTCTAATAACTTGATTAAGAATGGAGGTGCCGAGTCTTCTAGACCTTTCCTTCTCAACCAAAGCAGCAGCAGAAATTATCCTGAAGACAATTTAGTACAGCATATTATAGAATATGAACACAGGGAACGATATCTTGGGAAGCTAACCATCATAAAGGGGTTATACAAAGCAGGTGTTTATAGATCACAGGTAACAGTAATGCGCAACTAAGAATGTTGAGGGGAAACAAAAGTTATCAGATTTAACAAAAATTTCACAAGTCTAAAAGAAACAGAGATACAGGTAGATTAGGGTATATGAAAATGAAGAGTTTACTTTTCAACACTGGTGCCACTAGTCGCAGAACAGTAGACAATAGGTGCCCAATCAAGTATGCGAAGCTTTTCTCTTACATCTTGTTCATAATGTGTTGTACTCTCATGGTTCTTGTTTGGGATTGTATCCCATTTGTTCACAACAATGACACAAGCCTTTCCTTCTTTCTCAATCCTCTCTGCAATTTTGTAATCCTTGATACAACAAGAGTTCATTGTGTTAAAATGAACATACAAGACAATCATGTCTCTTCGTGGGTCTAAATATACATGTGTTCGTAGTTAACATACCTGCTCTGTAACACAGGCCATTGCTTCAATAACAAGGGCAACCACATCAGAGCGCCGAATTGCTTGAAATGCGCGCTTTACCGAAAGTGATTCTGTTGTGCTGCCAGCAGAAATAACTGCTGCCCTGCGCCGGATCCCAGCAGTATCAATGAGTTTGTACTTCTGCAGCATATTTGAGCAAATTATTGTTATATTCCTGTGAAAGAATCAAGCTTTCTAAGTCACAATTTTATTCTGTTAAGTGACCATAATTAGTGTGGTCAATGGAACATTGTAACAGCAATAGAATTAATTAAACATTAACAGAAGTGTTGGGAACAGACCTCCCCATCTGCTGTAGTAAACTCAGTGTCAATGGCATCACGTGTTGTCCCACTAACTGGGCTCACAATTGTTCTATCTTCTCCAACCAAAGCATTTAGAATGCTACTTTTCCCCACATTTGGTCTTCCCACAATGGCAATAGCAGGAACCTTATTTTTCTCTTCTTCAACTGCTTCCAATCCCTGCAATACCCATGAGTTACTTTAGCTATGAAATTGACAAAGTATTAAAGTATCTTCACATAGAAAATAAAAAGGAAAGAAAAGTCAGATATTCAAGAGTTTTAAAAGATATAAATTTCTGAAGCAAGGTTAAGGCTTCCATAGTCAAATAGGACAATTCCTCACAAGCCACTGGGTAAAACCTAAATCCGTAACATGCCACTCTCAGTTAGTGTGGGGGTCCCACATGTCGTAGACAAATGAATAACATATGACTCTATGAGGGAGTATGAGTTTTTCCGTTTGCATATAAGAAAATTCCCTTGATATACTTGATAAATCCATGTGGGGTTTCCACTCTGGTGCATTTTCTACTTTCTAGAAGCTTTATCTTGTTTTCCGATATTGTGGGATTAAGCTAATCAGCACACCGAACAGTACCAAGCCTTCAATTATTCTAAAATCTTCTATATCAATTAGCCTTTTAGTAAGTAACTATACTTGTTTTGCTTCGACTGTCAAGTGCCATGTAGCTGCGCCACTATGGTCATATTGTCCAATCTTTATTCATAAATATTTCATTAGCATTCAGTCATTAACAGAAAAAAGCATTAAGCAACAAGTGTTTGGGTAAACCAATTTCCATACCTCAAATTTTCTCAGCTCTGAACACACCTGGTCAAGGAGATCTCCAGTTCCTGTGCCAGTAATAGCAGAAATTGGCAGAGGAGAAAACCTAGCAGGAAACAGCAGAAAGATGAGATGAGCAGCTTGGTTGACTAATGGGCAGTAAAAGAAAAGGCAAACCATCAACAAAATACAGATGTCCCTGTTAATATGTCCAGTTGCTTTAAAATCACAGCACAATTGGAGAATTGCGTACAATTGATTCTAGAAACATTTTGACCTTAGAGGGTGTTCAAATGAGCTTAGGATGTTAAATTCTCGAAACAGTTTATTTCTGATTCATAATTTACATGAAACAACAGCTACTAGTAAGTATTTTTACTTTTTCCATGCGTGTTGTTTGGCTTTTGTACTTGAGCAGTGCTGCAATAAGCCATATCTAGTGTCATGTTTTAACTACGATTATTGTACAAAGTATCACATAAAAGAACCCATACATTATTGTACATATTTTGAAATGAATAGAAAACAATACGTCATTTTAGAGAGGCAGAAATATGCTCACCCTAGTGACCAAAAGTCTAATGCTTGCATTTGCCCTTTCCGTGGAGATTCACACTTATTGACAGCAAGTATAACACACTTGTCAGAGTAGTTGCGTCGTAACCAATCAGAAATCTCTATATCAGCTGCCACAAGACCAGCCTGAAATATGTTTTCACACCATTATCCTAAAACTTACATAAGAAATTATAGAACAACAATATCTGGTCAAAAAATGTTTAAGGGAAGTATTAGAAGTAGATCTATTTAAGGTCGATGTGAATTCAAATATTAAGCAACCACTTCCCAGAACTGAAAAGAAAAGGTAATTGCCTAAACCTGCCTGACCATCCACGATGAATAGTATGACGGATGCTTCATCAACAGCTGCAACTGCTTGTTTTTCAATCATTGATGGCATCCTTGCAATAGCAGCTTCTCTAGTAGCGAGAGGAATCCCATCCATACCAACAGTAGTGGTGACAGCAAGTTCTTCCATCACACCTGCTTGAGACTTCGACAAAGTAATTACCCCACCAGTATCAATAACCATAAACTCCTGATCACCCCAATAAGATCGTCCATACAAGCGATCCCTTGTCACACCAGGTTCATCAACAACTATAGCCCTATTGCCCTGAAAGAAATCATAATTCAGTTTACTTCTGCATTCTGGTCTGAAAGTTGTATGGTGATCAATAATGCAGGCACTCCTCTGAGCAATGATTGACATACTCCGACAAGACGATTGAACAGCGCAGATTTACCAACATTCGGCCTCCCAATAATTGCCACCTTCGGAAGAAGATTATCTGGAATCTGAATCATGTATAGGCCAGTTACATCAAAGGAATACTTTTTCAGGATTTGAGTTCTTCATTCAGTAGAACAGCAATGTATATATACTGACATGTTTAGACACAGATGTCTTATCCCTGATGTTTCTTCGTTTCTCCCTGACATCATCATCTGAAATGTAATTATTGTATGGATTACTGAAAAATGAACTAGTGCACAAAACAGTGGCTCTTATGAAAAACAGACAGAACATTTCACTCTAAAGGTTCTGTAAGAATAGGCGGCCAAACAGGGATTGTGATTTCGATGCTACTGTAATCAGAAACAGGACGAGCCGCGTCTCACGAGGAACTCACCGATGTGGAGCTCCCGAGCGAGGCGTTTCGCGAGGTCGGCGGCGGCGCCGCGGGCCTCCTCCTCCATCGCCTCCACGTCCATCTCCTCCTCATCTTCATCCACCTCCGACTCCTCCTCCTCCTCCTCTTCGCCGTCGTATTCGTACTCTTCCTCCTCCTCCTCCTCTTCATCGAACTGGTAATCAGCAGAGATTTTCTGCGCGGCTGAAGCGCGGAGTCCAGCGCCGCAGCGGCGTGCGGGCGCGGGGAAGGAGAGGAGCAGCGGGCGCGGGCGCGGCGCGGAGGCGGCGGGCGGGGACCTGTGGTGGAGCGGGCGGGAATGACGAGGCGCCAGGGTTTTGGAGGGTAGGCGAGGGGGGTGTGAGGAGGAGGCGGAGGAGAAGGGCGCCATGGCGGCCATGGCGCTGCGGCTGGCGGCGGCGGCGGGGAGCAGAGCAGCGCAAGCAGTGTGCGAGCGGGCGGGCGGATAAGGGAGTGAATGCGAATTGGGCGTGCCGTTATTAACGGACGGCGGGTAGGGTGAGCATGGCAGGTGGGGCCGGGATGTCAGGAAGTAAGGGAGATGGGACCCAATCGAGGAGTGGCTGAGTTGTCTGTCTTCTGTCGTAGAGAAAGATGCGATTTTGGTGCCGTGTTTAGAAGAGCCATGATTTGTTCTTAAAAAATCCAAATTTATTAGCTTTCGTACAATTTTTTTCAAAAAAAAAAAAAAACCGAACCGGCAGGAGTTCGAACAAAAAAAAATTGGATCCAATCAAACACGTATGTATTATCTTGTGCTCAAGTATATCGTCGAATAGCGAACCAATTTAATTGTGATTTGTCAGCAATGCCGGCAAGAAAACAGATAATTAAAGGGTTTTACGCAGCTGTTTATTCCATGGCGTATAAATTAATTAAAAGTTTTGCGCAGCTGTTTATTCGGCGGCGTAAAGGGATTCGGTGCAAGTACATGTTAGGTGTTTTCATATGGTTTTATGTAGATTATTAACTTATGGAGCGCATATACATTTTAGCTTTAGAAGTTAAGTTACTACGCCCAACCAAAAAAACTTGATTGATATTGATTATTCAAATTTTAGCTTCGATTATATATTGAACCAATCTACAGTTCTTCTCATCTCGGTGCAGGGTAGTATAGCACGTTGTACAGATTTTTTAGATTAATTAGGAGTTTGGTTAACGTCAACCCTCGCAAAGGGTACACATGCTGGCATGCATAATAATGGTGTACATGGTGCATTATCTTGTCTTGTATTCTTGTTTAGGTTAAGAAATAAATACGCTTTCTCAGTGACAATATAGGACATGTTTTTGGAACGTAGGAATTTGCATAGGAATTTTACATGAATCAATTCAACTTATTAGAAAAAATGTGTGATTATGGAACAAAAAAAGTGCCAACTTTAAAATGAGGCCTAAAGTTTTAGGCCCTCCATCCAGAAAAGAATACAATTCTAACGCAGTATCATGGTTTAGTATCTTAAATTTGATCAATTATAGATAAAAAATATCAATATTTATGATATCAAATTAATATCATTAGATTGATTATGAAATGTATTTTCATAATAAATTATTTTGGAGCCGAAAATATGAATAGTATTCACTAGAAATTTAGTTCAACATGAATTACTTTTACTGGCACACAACCCGTAGTTTGGGGAACAGAATTACTTTTACTGCATTGGGAGACAAGGATGATTACACAAGAACCTCCTGGTACAGTCTCAGGATTCCCTCCTCGGGATCTTGATAAGCGACTTGATCGTGGCCTCGCCGTCTCGGAGTTTGGGGAACGCGTGGAACAAGGATTCGGAGACGCGGGGCGGCTTTATCGGAGGAAGCCTCTGATGCCTGTTGATGTGTAATCATCCGACGCCCTGGCCACCTTCTCCTTCGCCGCTGCCATCCTGCACTCCGACGACATCCTGCACACCCGCATGTACGCAGTCAAGGGATCTAATGCGGGTCGCGACTCGCAAGGTCGTTTGTTTATTTGGCGGAGCTTGCGGGCCGGGCGGCCGGTCGTGTTGGCCCACAACGCAGCACAGGAGGCCCAGGGCCTAGGCCCACAACAGTTCACGCAGCAGGGGCGCAACTCATCCCCGCCAGGCGCCAGGTTCTCCTCTATCATTCGCACCATCCAGCCCATCTTATGAGAGAGGGCATCGATGGGCGTAGACGTGGGATCGATCAATAAGAGGTGTGGATGTTGGTGAAGCCATAGTGTTGGAAATCACAAGTCGATCCATCCACACGATGCCAACCAGCACGATGAACAATTATAAATTAGGGCTGAACTAAATTTGTGGTGGATTTGAGGCTTCTTGATACCAATTATCACAGTTCCAGACCGGCAAATCTCAACAATACATGTTCGCTTGATCGTATCAGCCATGCTTATCAGCCATGATACAGTGTTTTTCTCTTACAACAAAACAGCATCAGCCGGCTTATAAGCCACAGAAACGATCAAGCGAACAGGGTATGGATGGTAGTTGAGGGATACAATCTCTAAAGAGCTCGATGGAACTTAGATCCAGATGCTGAAATGGAACTCGTCCAATCCCAGTTGTAAAAGGCAGTGACTCGTCCAATCACATACAAAAACACAAATTTGAATCCGTTTCAACTTGTTTCCAAAGGGTGCACGGGAATACAAGGTAATCCTGAAATTACGCTTTCCCAATGAGAACACGTAAGACGTGGACACGTTGCATTATTCAAGCAAGTACTGTAAGCAACAAACAGTTGAACGGTTTGGATCTTGTCCTGGCATTGGATTGGAAGTGACAGCATTGGTGGTTATTAACAGGTAAACATCACGTCACATCACACAAGGAAGCTCTGAGCTTAGATGAACCTCCACACTAGCTCGACAACGACACTCGATCGAGAATATGGATGGCTGATGATCTACCTCCGTTGTACAACTACCTGTGAGGTGTGTCAATTAGTAGCTCGCATGAATACAGCTTGGACAAAGATTAATGCGCCGTCCAGCTTATAAGTCCTTCATAAAACGTTTTTAAAACCTTTTAAAACGTTGAGCAAAGCTTTGCTTCGACTATGGACACCCGCGCGCGGCCCAGCGTAATGAGCAATGGATGCTTTGCTTTAAAACGTTGAGCAGCAATGCTTTTAAAAAATTCCTGCGGGGTTCTAAACGGATCCAACAAAAAATTCAGGTGGTTAATTTGGTTCCAGCTGGTCATCCATGTGAGTATACGACAATCGATCAGTCAGTCACACAGAGGTCAGCACGTGAGAAGTGGGAACTGCATATATATATCATGGGCATGTTTGGTTCTCTGGCTCCAGCCCGGCCAGGCTCCACGGGGCCAAGTTGAACATGTTTGGTTGTCTGAACACGCCTCCTAGCCAGGCCCTCGCCAAACCGTCCTCTTAGCCAGGCTCCACAGGAACGCGGAAGAGGGTCATTTTTCTGGGGCCGGGCTTGGGCCAGCTCCTGCAGAGACTCCAATCACCCCCTCGCGCAGCGCCCACTGTCGAACGGAGCTCAGAGGCGGAGCGAATCGCGCAGCTCCCATCGAGGCGGAGATCAGAGTTGGCGCTTGAGAAGCGGGACAGCTCAGGCTTGGGCCAGCGATCGAAGCAGGGGAGAACCGGCGCGGCCGATTCCGACCGGTGGGGCATGCGGCCGGCAGCAAGGATGGGCGGCAGCTTCTCCGTGGGCCGCGAGTCCAGCGCCCACATGAGTAGCTCCTCCTCGGCGCCGATGCGGCACGAGTTGAAGCCAGACCGCCCGCGCCTGCGTCGTGTACATGTCAAGGTAGCCTCGGATGATGAAGAGTAGGCCGTGCCGCTGTACCTGTCGGAGATGGCGCCGGCCCGGCTCCGTGACGTGTTCAGCAACGGGTTCCAGCTCAGGGGCGGGTTGGGTGGTGGCTCCTCACCCTCGCTAATACTGGAGGCCGATTCGCTCTCCTGCTTTGATTCCTCGTGGCTGATTTGCTCCCCTGCTTCGATTCCTTGTACCACTCTGAGCTCCACCTCGCTCAACGTGTGCCATGACATGGAGGCGTTGGCCCGCTTCTCAGGCGGCAACTAGTGCAGCGGCGATGCTCGAACGTATGGGTGCGCGTTCCCGAAGGTGGCGCTCACCAACTGTTCGACAAATTGTCTCACAAGTGGTAACGTACCTATACAAGAAAAATGTGACACTATCCAAGCCAAACTAATCAACCAAACACACTAGTTACTACCCAGGCTTAGATAGCGCATCCAACTAAACAAGCCCAACTTAGCTTGCCAGGGGTGGGCTTCGACTAGCCTGCCTTATTTCCTAGCCAGACTAGAAGTAAGCTAGAAAACCAAACACACAGTGGAGGCCTATGCCTGGTGGCTGCTGGGGGGGGGGGGGGGGGGGGGGGGGGGGGGGGGGGGGTTGGCTTTCATTCAAGTCATCCTCCAACTTTACCTGTGAGCTGCTCAGCTGCGTCTCACCAACAAATAGCAGCCCAAATTGATGCGCAAATGAAGGCAACATTCACTCACCTGTCTGGAGTCACCTCCGTTTTCCTGACCAATGGAAGACCCTGGGTCTGTTTCCTCGATCTGTTGGTTAGCTATTTTTTTAAAACGTGCATCCAACCTGGATGTCAGTGTCCGTGGCAAATACTAGTAGCAGATACATAAAAAACATCCACTCGTACCAGCATTTCACTTTTCTAAACCAGCGGGAAAAATATATTATAAGGAAGCTGCCTAAATCTCCCTAGAACAAGTCAACCGTAGAGCCAATTGCACCATACGTCCATTTACTTTTATTTGTGTGTTACATGGGTCTATAAATTTGCAAAAATGTAGTTTGGGGTCCCCAAACTTTTTAGCCAAGGGGCTGGTTGCAATTTTTCACGCCACGTTGGAGGCTGACCGTTACACGTGCACGTAGGATGTATATACGGGTGTTTGGATGATGGCATTAGAAATTTGCTTGGCTCGGACAACAATCCTAGGCACCCGATTTCAGATGTCTGGGGCAGGATCAAGCTATCTGGCCGCAACTCTCAGGCCCGAGTGGCAAACAAACACGCCCATACTCCGTGGACTTCTTGGAAACAAATAAAAAATAAAGAAATTCTAAAGGATGAAATCATATAGAGAGAGAAACTTCCTATGAACCCAATTGGAACAACTGAAAGGGTTCTTACAAATCCTTTGAAATTCCTATAGAATGTCTTGTTTCATAGAAATTTTACCAAGAGGTTAAACTTCGGGTGAAATTTCTCTTTGTGCCACTCTCTTATCGAATTCCTACGTTTTTCTCGCGATTCATGCAAACGTTCAATTTCACAATTTTCTGTATTTTCTCGACCCATAGGATTCAAGGTTTTAGAGCATTTCTGTTCCTACGTTTTCTACTATATGTACCAAAAGATTACTCACATTGAGGGAATGCAAAGTTCTGTTTCCAGCATTGTAACAATTGAATGAGTATCTCGCATCATCTAAATTCATGCACTCTGACAAACAAGAAGGCCTAGCAGTACGTAATGATTCGTATGTAAACCAAGAGTGGAAACAACTGTGTACCAAACTAGAAACGCACAACTTTACTTTACTGATATAGATTATTTGTTTGAGAAAATAAAATGCAATGGATTAGAGCACACGTTACGGTTCTGGGGGTGCCTGCTGACCACAACATGGACAGAGTTCTACACGTCTCGTGTTCGCTTGGCTGATAAGCCATGGCTGAAAGTAACCGTTAGCTAATTTGTTGTAAGAGAAAAATACTATTATTTTGCTTTCGTAAGACGTTGTTTAACCGAATTTGGCACATCATGTAGCAGAAGAGATGCCCTCTTTTTTGTTTTTTCTGTACCATAGTTTTCTACTGTAGTTCAACTCATGAAACAATTTCCACGCTTCTAGTGCAAGTAGGTACATAAAAATTTCAAATAATGCAACGCTACTACGTACCACCGCATTTTATTCTACAGAAACTTTTCCTTCAGTGAACTGTCGAAAAACGTGTAGATTGCCATTGTCCCGTGGCTCAACACGATTTAATCCTGGTGACCATGTGTATGCTTTAAAAAAAAAGAGATAGGTGGGCTATTAACTTGGCAAAGACTTCACTATGGCCGGCTGTATTTTCCGGCCGCCGCGTGCCTACCTTCCCAATCTCCCACCCTAGCACTGCTCGCCGCAAGTGGTGGGTTCCATCACACTGTTCATCTTCCCCAACACACATGCCCGTGCCCGTCACACTTCCTTCTTGCCTGACTCCGGCGGGATTAGAAGTGTCGGTGTTTCGTACAAGCACCGGCAAGTAAATTTATAGTAATGCGCGTTAGGCTCGGATGGTGCGCTAAAGGACACAAGATTTATACTGGTTCGGGCTGAATATCCCTACGTCCAGTTTGTTGCTGCTCGTGTTATTAGCACAGTGAATGGTTCGTAGTAGGGATATAAACGATCGAGAGAGGGACAGGTCCTAAGTCTATGATGGAAGGGTCGAAAGGAGGCCAAGAGCTTGGTAGCAACTTGACTGTGTGTGTGTGTCTCGTGTTGTTTGGTCCGTTCCCCTATTTGGATGAAGCACATCCCCTTTTATAGATGAAGGGGCTGGCTTTACAAAGGTGAGGGCTTAGAATGCGTACTCTACCTAGTCTTGTGGCTTACGTCTACCCAGCCTGGTTTCTCATTCTGATGAGTGCGAAGGATAATAAGCGCTTACAATACTATTGACTCCCCTATAGAATATCAGGATGTTTGCAGAATACTGCCCTACGCAGGGTATGGGCTGCAGTACCGTGATTTTGACTTATGAACCTTGCCCAGCCTTGCTCCGCACGCCTTCTGGCTTCTATGAGTCTCTGTCGGAGGGACACGGGGTCGGGGTTCGGAGTAGCGCTGTGGGCAAGGTCCTTTGATTTGGTGGACCCGAGGGGTCGGGAAGCGGGCACCGCTCCCTTGGGTCCATAACGTGGTGACGGCATGCCCGTCCTTCATGGAGATGGCAAATCTTTTTCTGGAGTGTATGGTTGTTGTATATCTTCGTTGGGTTCCGTGTCCCAAAGCTGAAGGCGGCGCCTACAACTCTACAGGGTGAGGAGCACGCTCCTGCAATACCTTTTGGGTTCTGCAGTGCCTGGAAGGGTCTAAAGCACCCGTCTAGTCGTTCCCTGGCAGTACCTTTCCTGCCGGGGCACAGGGTATGGTCCTTGAAGCCGTGGTTGACCCGAACGTCTTGTTTTGCTCTGTGCCCATGATCATGAGGGAATGAAGGAGAAGTTATCAGGTAAGACGAAACCAGTCTTTGGACATCGAACGGGGTGAGGTTCGTCCTCGGTCGTCGGGCGAGACAGAGTCCAGTCCTTATCCCTTGGGCGTGACCGAGCCCACCCCCGGGGGTCGGGCGAGGCAGAGTCTATCCCTCAACCCTCGGGCGAGGTGGAGCTGTTCTGAAGGCATCGGGCGGATCGGAGGCCAGCCCTTAGCCCTCGAGCGAGGCGAGGCTGACCCAAAGGCGTCGGGCAGAGGCGGAGACTAGCCCTTAGCCCTTGGACAAGGCGGGGCTAGCCTAAAGGCGTCGGGCGAGGTGGAACCAAACTTCCATCATTCGAGCAAGGAACGTAGCGGCGCCCTTGTCCGTCCAGAAGTTTTTAACGTTCGATGGTTATTGGTTCTACCTCCTGGTGTACCCTAGTATTAGGTCCCCAACAGTAGCCCCCGAGCCTCCGGGTGATTTGGATAGAATCGCCTGGGGGTGTTCTCAATTTCGTTAGAGTTACTTTGCCGGAGGGTGCGCGCGAGCGCACCCGATGGGTGTAGCCCCCAAGCCCCCGGGTGATTCGAGTAGGGTCGCCCGGGGGGTTGTATCGGACCCTTTGCGAGTAAGGCTAAAGGACTTAGTTTTTCGCCAACTGGATATTTTTTTCGAGGGGGTCGTAGTATTCCGTTCGCGGGGATCTCATTTAGAGCTGACCTAACTGGGGCTTGACCGTGGATCGAGATCCCAGTAACGCTTATGCCCTTGATTTTGGATCATTCACGGATCCGTCCTCAGTTGGGCCGGCCGCCGAGCTTCTAGGCCCTAGGTGGGCCAAAGAGAAAAAAGTCTTCGTGACCTGTGTTTCCCAGATGGGTAGAGAGTCCGGATTCGCCTGGGGAAGGTGAACCGTCCACCGTGATTTTTGGTGGGAGAGGATAGAGACTGCGGGCGTGTGTCCCGCGACGTGACGCGGCGGTGCGCGTGGTAGGCCTGGAGATCGAGGTGGACGGTTGCCCTTCTCGCGTCCGTCGCCCCTATAAAACCACGGGGTTCACCCCCAAGGTTCCGTATTTCGCTCCCTTGCCTCGCCCCAGCCTCCTGCGCCCGCACCGCCACCGTTGACCGGCTCGCGTCCGTGTTGCAGCCGCTGTCAAGCTTGCGCCTGCCTTGTAGCCGCCATTGAGCTCGCGCCCACCTTCTCCCCAATCGCTTTAATGGAGTTGTGGGGCAGATCTAGCATCACCTCTCGGTGTTTGGAGGGCCTCGTCCGCCATGGCCTTCTCCGTCCATTGTCCGCCATCCAGGAGTGGCTGCTACCTGGCGACGAGGGTGAGCCGGCATCGCCCGAAGGGTATGTCATATCTTTCGCCATCTTCCATGAGTGGGGATTTGCGGTACCCGTGCATAGATTCCTTCGGGGGCTGCTGGATTTATTATGAGGTAGAGCTGCAGCATCTTACTCCCAACAGGGTTCAACATATGGCGGCGTTTGTTGCCCTGTGCGAGGGTTTTCTGGGGATCGATCCCCATTTTGATCTGTGGCGGTATTTCTTTACCGTCAGTTTATCGAAGAGGAAGATTGGGGGGAAGGATGTGAGCATGCTGATGGGATGCGCCAGTGTTCATCTACACCATACCCGGTCGAGGGGTTACCCGTTCATGCGTCTAGCGACTTCTAACAAGGGATGGCACTCGCAGTGGTTTTATGTCAGGGATGATGTGAGTGCCACCCTACCGAGGTACACCGGACGTCTTATCGAAGAGGCTCCGGAGTCATGGGCTTGGGGCATCCAGTTCAAAGATAAGAAACACCTTTCCGACCTTCTTTCCACCCTCCAAGTCCTGAAGGAATGGGGCATAAAGGGGGTGGGGATTATCGGCACCTATCATGCGAGGAGGGTGGCTCCGCTGATGGCGCGCGCGCTTCCCCTACATCAGATGATGCCCGGGATGTCATTCGAGGGGACGGTGCTTGTTGATGAGGCGCTCCCTTTCTCGGAAGTGGCGCAGCGCATTAAGGAGGCGACGGAGCCGACGAAGGATTCCACAGGCGGCATCCTCGACATTGTGTATCCGATGCCCAGACATCCCCCAATGTGGTCGGAACCTGGGTTCTTCGAATTCGTAAGCCTTCTTCTCCCATGCTCTTTCTTTTTCCTGAATCTCCATTTTTTTATACTCGCTTTTGTGACATTGGAACCAGCCGAGGGGGCTAGTCTTCAAAGACAGTCCGGTTCCGCTGCCAAAGGACAAGGCTATGGCGGCGGTGAATCGACTCGCGGCCGAGCGGGACAAGAATGCAAGGGAGCAGATGAAGAAGAAAAAATGACTAAAGCAGGAAGCACGGGATCGAGGAGAGGACGTGAGCAGTGATGATGACGACGATGACGATGATGATGATGATGATGAGGTAGTCATCGACGTGGATTGGGGCGTTCTGGAGGACGAGGACACGCTAACAAGTGCCCACCTGTCCGTGCAGGGACCCTTCCCGTTCCACGCAGAGGGAAGCGAGTCGGTGAGGTCGGTGGAGGCCGGAGAGTCCGCCGCTTCGCACGGCGTGCCAACCGAGGATCGGTGGATGGGGGAAGGCGGGCCTACCGCCGCTGACCCTGAGGTGATGGTGGAGGGTAGTGGCACTGGTGCCACGCCCCATGAGATGGTGGAGGGGAGTGGCTCTAGTGCCGCACCCCATGAGATGGTGGAGATGAGCCCCCCTGCCTCAGAGCAGGGGGCAGGCTCGAAACAGTCCTGCCCAGACAAGTCGGGATAGGGATCTGGGGATCTGTCCCCAAAACGCTTTCACCGGCCGAAGGCGTCAGTGTAAGCCGCTGATTCCCTTGTTTTCATCCCCTTTTTTTATTTTGACCTAATGGCTTTTACCTTTGTGTAGGTTCTTGCGGACGGGCCACTCCCTGGGGCTGGCACCCAAGAAGAGCCTTGTCATTTAGGCGGGACAGATGGCACTGCTCGGTGTCACCCCTATTTCGGGCAGGGGTGGTGCCGATGTTGGAGCCGTGTTGGCCGATCCAACGGCGCCTATGGTGGCACCCGTGCCTTCGGTGGTTGCTGAGCAGGTGGCATCTTCCGTGGTGGGCGTGGTACAACTGGCCAAGGGTCTGGTATCACCAACGAAGGTGGTGCCTAAGGGCGCAGTGCAGTCCATGCTGCCAGAGACCTAGGTGGAAGTGGCCGCGGCCATACCAAGCCTAGCGGGGCTAGATGTTGCCATGATGGCATCTGAGGGGGTGGCGTAGTTGATGCCATTGGCAGCCCAGGCCGTGGCGGATGAGGCGGGCCGGATGGAGGCGGTCATGGCCAGAGGGTCATCGAGCATGGCGGTGGTGCCATATAGGATCAGGAGGGAGCCACCCTCGGCCCCCTTATCAGGAGGCAGCCGCTCCCCTGCATGGGGTGAGCCGCCGCTTCAGTGGATGAACGCTCAAGACCCAACGTCGGTCCTTTTTACGCTCAACGACCATTCTGAGAGCATGGAGCGAGAAAGTCTCAACTTTGGGCTTTCGACAATGATGAATGCCCTAGACCAGGTCAGAGGGGCCTTGCGTGAAATTGTCATTCCTACTAGTCAGGTATTTGCTCGTTCTTCCTCGTTTTCCTCCTTTTCCAAGTATTTTTGTGTTTCTGACACCGGTCTTCTTTTTAGGTCATTGTTGCTCGCAGTCGAACCAAATCCCAGTTCCTCCATGAACAGAAGGTGGAATGGGATCGCCTTGTTGAGGAGGCCCAGCTGCGAGGAGATGTGGGTGCGCAGCTTGCTGCCGCCCAGCAGTGGGAGGTCCAGGTGCGTCAGGACGTGGAGGATGCCCACGGGATGTTTGAGGATTTGTCGGCAAGGACAAAGCTGGATGAGGAGGAGATCACCAAGCTCCAAAAGAAGCAAGACGAGTTGCTGCAGAAGAATGTCGTGGCTGGTGAGAAAGCCAGCGAGCTCCTGGCGGAGCTACAGACAGAGCAGGACCTCAAGCTGAAGGCTGAGGAGAGGTCCGCGATGTTGCAGGAGAAGGCGAACCAGGATGCCGCAGTGATCGAGTGGATGACCCGAGAGTGCAACGAAGCACATCGGGAGGCCAAGGCACCCCAGACGGATCTTGGAGTTGAGGTGACCCGACGGTTGGATGCCGAGGAAGTTTCTGCCGGTTTGCGCACCGATCTTGCCGAGGCGCGGCGGCTTCTTCAAGCTAAAGGTGATGAATATGATCGCCTGTCCCTCGCCGTTCTAGCGGTCTACGACAACCTACAGGTGGCACAAGAGGAGGGGACCAGCTCGCCTATGACCCATGCCGCTAGTATCACGGCTTGGGTGGGCCAGCTTGAGGAGAGTGCTTTTCACGCCGGGATCACCTAGGCCTTCATCGTCGCCCATGCTCATTACGAGAAGGAGATCAACTTGAAGGTGATAAGCGAATGTTTCCCGCCTACCTATGAGGATGATGAGCTGGAGGCAATTGAGAAGGTGGTGGCTCCCCTTGCGAAAAACCTGGTGGATAATCTAAAAGAAATGGTTCTCCCTTCACGGGAGTAGTTAGCCGAATAATTTTGCGAATAATTTTGAGCACAACTTATATGTAATATATGAACAAGTGTCCGTATTTTCGAGTCTGGACGCAGTTTCGTGATTTTGCTTCATAATTTCGTTTTGTTTGATTTCACCTTCTGCCCATGGCCGTCTAGTCATTTGGTTTTTGCGGTCTTACCAATTTGTTCCCCCAAATCTTGCCGCTGGTCTTGACGCGAGGAGGGAATCTGATGTAATGATTGTTTTGAAAAGAGGAAGGGAGGTAGCCGTACCTTTACCAGCCCCCGAGTGAGATCCGATCCCTTGAGGTTGCTGGGGTCGGGTGTTACTGGAGACCGGAGCGATGGTGTGCCCGATGAGCTTGCCAACGGGGATGTTCAGACGGAACCTCATTCTGTGGTTTTGTGACAGGGTCGGCAAAGTCCTTGGATGGCGTTCCACTATTCTCCGCTCTGCCTTCCAATAGAATTCCCTAAATGGGGACTCTATGGGCTCGGCAAAGGGGGTCTTTGAACCTATGTCCCTGCATCGAGCGGCTCAAGCCCCTGAGCCCTGTTAGGGTCTGATAGGGGTCGGCTGTGTTTCGCGCGTTACCCCGTCCTCGATTTTCGTAATCAGAGGGGCTGAGTAGACGACACTTGCCTCGACAGCTCGAGTATCGCGCTCAATGAGCTCGCTAACGGGTACGTTCGTGTGGAATCCAGGCCCATCATTTGCTGATGGGGTCGGCAGAGCCCTCTGATGGCATTCCATACCTTCTTAACCCGCCTCTCGGCAGATGCTCGAGCCGTTTGATAGGCTCAGGTGGCCCGATGGCCTCTCCTTGATGGAGATTCTGTGGGTTTAGCTCGGGGGTTAGAATCGAACAAGAAAAGGTTGAGACGTCCCTGTCCGCTTCTGAGCGGGGTCGGGCAGGGCCACTGGGGCTCATCTCAGTTATTTCTCCCTGGCTCTATTCGGCACGAGGCGGCCTCGAGCCCTTCGTGGGCTAGCCTTCGAACCTCGGCCTGCTGCCACCTATATCGAATGAGGCGACGACCGTTTCGTGACGCGACACGAAGCATTGGGATCAATGTTTTGCATATGTAATGTTTGAATGTATAATTTAATCGAAATAAAGGCGGGGTTAGTAATGTTACCTTGGTGGCATGAGTGATGGAAAAGCTCCTACCAGATGTGTTCGTGTAGGGTTTGGGCCCTGATGTTTGCGACGAGGTTGGAGTAACCTGCATAAGAATCGCTATTCTTTGTTTTTTGTATCTCGGTGGCGGTCCGAGCCGTTCGATTGACTTGGGCGACCTGACAGCTTCTCCTTTGGGGGAGATTCTATAGGCGGGCCCCTCTGAACCCTTCTTGAGAAGGCAGATGTCAAAGCTGGAGACGCGGGGGGGGGGGGTGTTGAGTACAATTATTCTAGTGAACAGAAACACCGTAGCTATCGGGGCGTAGGGTCTGCTAGTTCATCCAGTTTTACTCAAAGTTCTATGCCTGTATTCCATGCCCCTGGTTTCAAGCGTACGGAGGGGTTGGGTGAGGAGGATGTCTAGACTGGTAGACACCCTTAGCAGCCCCCGAGTGATGTTCGTGTCCCCACCGTTTGACGGGGTCAGAAGCTCGGTAATGAATTTTAACGTGTAAAGTAAGAAGGTAGAGATGCTTATCTTTCTTTGGACGCTCATTCGTTGTTTCTCCTAGGCCGCATGGTCGACCCAGGAGATCCGTTGGGCTCCCCTTCACAGAGGTCCTATCATCAGATCGTTTCGTGGTCCTGCATGAGGAGGCGAAGGGTCGTCTGCCCATGTGGGCGCCTTAATTGCCGCGTCCAAAGCGGGTCAGTGGCGGGCCATACCCAGGCAGTGTCCAATTTGACCGGGGGAGGATGCCTCGTCGATCGGGGCGCGTCCCATCAGTTCCGGCGCATCCCCTCAGGTGTCTATCAGCATTGATTCTGTATTTAAGGAGGGGAAGGGAGAGAGTTTTTCGTCCAACCTTTCACCTTTCCTTAGCTGCAGCGCCTCCTCTTTAAATAGGGAGGGGGAGGGGAGTTCTCATCCCACCTCTTCTCCTGCCTCTGAGCCGCTACCTCTCCTTCTTCTTCCTTTCTGCCAAATGCGTCCGTGCGTCGCGGCAGTTCCTGAGTGAGGAAGGGTAATGCTAGAGAGAGAGAAAACTCACAAATCTGCTTGTGAATCTAGAGCGTGATGTCGAGCCGAAGGTCATTAAACGTAGATGAGATGGTGCGTGCTGCCCTTGCTGAGGAGTCGCTACTGCCGAAGGAGAAGGAGCGCTGGTGGGCGCCGTACATCGTCAACTTTGTCGTCGTTTGCTGTGTTCCTCCTTTGGCGGGAGGGGCTTCCTGCCCTGACGCCGTGGTCAGGGTTGCGGCTGATGACGATGGCGTAGTCCCTAGATGCCCCGGCGAAGGCGTCACTGTCAGGGTTGTGGCTGACGACGATGGCGTAGTCCCCAGTGGAGGGGCGCCACCGTTAGCGGTGTGGTGCTCGGCGTTGTAGATGACGGCGCCTTCGAGGATCCCATGGAGCGGCGAGGCATTGCCGATGGAGAGCGTGGCGCGGCGACCGTAGCAGTACTTGTAGTAAAGCTAGGTAGGGACTGTAATTGAATAATTTTGTGGGGAAGCCCCCAAGTAAACAATCCTCTGAATTTACAAGTATATTAGTCCTTTTTGTAATGAAATCACTTTATAAGTGGCAAATTTGTGCAAAAATGAACAAATTTTTATCTTTTGCTTATGGCAAGCAGTTTTTTTAACTTTCTCTTTTTTGTAAAAGCGGTTTTAGTGCCCTCCAACCCTTCTCATGGTCTAAGTCATAAGAAACTAGAAATGCGAGTGAACTAATTCTGATTACGCTGGTGAGCAAAGAGGTTGCAGCCACTGGGGCATGGGTCTCCCACAGTCCTACCAGTTGTATTCAGAATTTGTTCCTAAAATCTTAGCCCTTAGGACTTGTTTATGAGAAGAACGGAAAACTTAGAGAATGTTTGCAAATATAACACAGGAAGTTTTTTGCAAGCGCACTTGTATCATTCATGTCAGCCCCCGAGTGAGGTCTGACCCCTTGTGATTTGCAGGGGTCGGAAGACACTAAGGATCGAGGTTTTGTAATGACAAAAACTGATAAGGAAGAGTATGCGCTTATTTAAGGGTAAAAACGACATAGCTGCTCAATGTTCTAGGCGTTCGTGAAGACCTCGCCGTTGATGGTTTTCAACTTGTAGGCGCCCGGGCGAAGTACTTCAGCGACGACATAGGGCCCCTCCCAGGGCGTTGAGAGTTTGTGGCGGTCCTTGTTGCTCTACACAAGGCAAAGGACAAGGTCCCTGACATTGAAGGCTCGACCTCGTACCCGTTGGCTGTGGTACCATCGCAACGCCTGCTGGTACTTAGCCGAATGGAGGAGGGCGATGTCGCGGGCTTCATCTAGCTAGTCCATGGTGTCTTGGTGAGATGCCTCTGCCCCTGTTTGTCGTATGCTCTGATTCTTGGTGCTCCATAGTCAAGGTCCATTGGGAGAATGGTCCCAGAACCATAGACCATGAAGAAGGGTGTGTAGCCAGTGGCTCGGCTAGGAGTTGTCCTCAGGCTCTAGAGTATGGCTGGAAGCTCAGTGAGCCAGCGCGCGCTGAACTTGTTCAGCCGGTTGAAAATTCTTGGCTTAAGGCCTTGCAGGAGCATGCCATTTGGTGAACGGACACGTCCTTGGTGGGACGCATTGAGGGCGTGCGCTGGCTAGTGTCGGGTTCGCGTCGTCGAGACAACAAACTTTCTGCCTACTGTGCCGCCACACGCTCGAGCAACGTGTGAATTTCTCGATGGGTGCGGCCATCCTCGGACGTCACGGCCTTCGGTAGGCCATGCAGCAAGGCGGTTGCTGCGGCGATGTTTTGGCTCGCCCGAGTGAAGTGAGGAAGGGTCCCGTCGTCGGTGAGGATCCTTTGGTGTACGGTGTGGGCTGTGGCGCGTGCGCGCCCGCCATCTTTGTGGCGTTCAATCTCACGATTGATGTCCACGTACTCCTGGACGAGCCCTTACCCGACCTCATCGATCTCTAGCTGACGGGCCCTCAGCTGCTCCATCCTTAGGCGAGATGGGGCTGTCATCTCTTCCTCAGATCTGCCGTTAGGGTTGTTTGTCGGGGTGACCTCTTCCCCGGAGACACTTTCGACGTGCCCTTAGAGGTCTGCGCCATGAAGCATTCTCGGGAAGGGTGGTGGCTCCCCCTACTAGAGTCCGAGCTAGAGAACGATCCTGGCTCCTCATTGAGGAGTCCATAGAGAGTCTCCGTATCATGCTCAATCGACCCCACAAACTCACTGTCCGTGGGCGGCTGAGCCATACGTAGTGCCAGAAGGTGGCCAACGGTCACCGCAGCGTTGCGAAGACCGAACAGAAATGCTGTCGAGGCGCTCCATATGTGGCCTTCCAGAAATAGGGCGATGTTGCGCGAGGCCTCCCTAGATAATTGGGGTCCAAGGGAGTTGCCCGGCGGGCCCTCAAGCCTCAGACGGCTGAGGTTGATGGAAGGGAGAGACTGGGCGGCCATGTGAGTCAGCGCCAGTTCTCCTCATAGTGTGACGACAAAATCTAGGTCGCCAAAACGCACGTGTGCGCCCGAGGCCTAGCTGATTACGTGGGTGGCCATCCGAGGCCTGATTTGGAACACGTAAGACCCCTACCTGGCGCACCAACTGTCGGTGTTTTGTACAAGCATCGACAAGTAAATTTGTAGTAATACGCGTTAGGCTCGGATGGTGTACTAAAGGACACAAGATTTATACTGGTTCGGGCTGAATATCTCTATGTCCAGTTTGTTGCTGCTCGTGTTATTAGCACCGTGAATGGTTCATAGTAGGGGATACAAACAATCGAGAGAGGGGCAGGTCCCAAGTCTCTGATGGAAGGGTTGAAAGGAGGCCAAGAGATTGGTAGCAACTTGACTGTGTGTGTGTCTCGTGTTGTTTGGTCCGTTCCCCTATTTGGAGGAAGCACATCCCCTTTTATAGATGAAGAGGCTGGCTTTACAAGGGTGAGGGCTTAGAATGCGTAGTCTACCTAGTCTTGTGGCTTACGTCTACCCAGCCTAGTTTCTCATTCTATTGAGTGCGAAGGATGATAAGCGCTTACAATACTGTTGATGCCCTGTAGAATGTCAGGATGTTTGCAGAATACTGCCCTACGCAGGGTATGGGGTGCAGTATAGTGGTTTTGACTTATGAACCTTGCCCAGCCTTGCTCCGCACGCCTTCTGGCTCCTATGAGTCTTTGTCAGAGGGACGCGGGGTCGGGGTTCGGAGTAGCGCTGTGGGCAAGGTCCTTTGATTTGGTGGACCCGAGGGGTCAAGAAGCGGGCGCAGCTCCCTTGGGTCCATAACGTGGTGACGACATGTCAGTCCGTCATGGAGATCGCAAATCTTTTTCTGGAGTGTAGTGGTTGTCATATATCTTCGTCGGGTTCTGTGTCCCAGAGCTGAAGGCGGTGCCTACAACTCTACAGGGCGAGGAGCACGCTCCTGCAATACCTTTTGGGTTTTGCGGCGCCCGAAAGGGTCTAAAGCACCTGTCTAGTCATTCCCTGGCAGTACCTTTCCTGCCAGGGCGCAGGGTATGGTCCTTGAAGCCACGGTTGACCCGAACGTCTTGTCTTGCTCTGTGCCCATGATCATAAGGAAACGAAGGAGAAGTTATTAGGTAAGATGAAACCAGTCTTTGGACATCGAACGGGGCGAGGTTCATCCTCAGTCGTCGGGCGAGACAGAGTCCAGTCCTTATCCCTTGGGCGTGACCGAGCCCACCCCCCGGGGGTCGGGCGAGGCGGAGTCTATCCCTCAACCCTTGGGCGAGGCGGAGCTGTCCCGAAGGCATCGGGCGGATCGGAGGCCAGCCCTTAGCCCTTGGGCAAGGCGAGGCTGACCCAAAGGCGTCGGGTGGAGGTGGAGACTAGCCCTTAGCTCTCGGATGAGGCGGGGCTAGCCTAAAGGCATCGGGCGAGGCGGAACCAAACTTCCGTCATTCGGGCAAGGAACGTAGCGGCGCCCTTGTCCATCCAGAAGTTTTTAACGTTCGATGGTTATTGGTTTCACCTCCTAGGGTACCCTAGTATTAGGTCCCCGACAAGAAGAGAAATGGTTTGGGGGAGGGAGAGAGGAAGGTCGGATAGGCAGTTGGAATGGCGACATGGCGGTTCAAGGGCTTTGGCGGGCGTGTTAGGCTGTGGCCGTGGAGCTCCGCCAAAATCCTAGCACGTTGTGGTGGGACGGTGGAGGCAACGGGAAGAGGGGCACGAGAGAGGAGGAGGGGCGTTGGAGAGAGAGCTGGTGGCACGAGGAAGAAGGCAGCCGTATGCGTCGCCTAACACACATGGTCGTCCGTTTTTTAGCCTTGTCCTATTAACTTTTAAAAAACAATGAAATTAATGGGGATCACATTGCACCATTAGTAATCACCATTCTTCTGAAGCGGAAGTTCTTTCATGGTTCTATGTTACCAAAGTAAAAACAAAAAATGGGAGTCTCTGTTGTGAGCTAGAGGCGCTCTGCCTGTTCTTCTCCCTTCCCTTCCCTTTCCTAGCAACCCCAACATCCAGATCCCCTCTGGCGCACCCAGTGGCGACTCATCTTGCGACATTCAGGGTCACGCCTCTGGAGCCTTCAGCCTGGTGGCCTCGCCCTAAGCCAGCACTATCCGGATCTAATTCCAGACCACCGGATCTAGGCACTGCTTGCCTGCGAGCGTCTGCTGTAGACCGGCGACGATGCTGGCCCGCCGGTGGAGGCCAGGAGGCGAGCGGTGGTTTTTGGAGCAAGCCTTGTTGTTTCGCTTGGGATTCCTTTCGGTTCTCCTGTACTCTAGGGTGGGTCCCAACTACTGTGCTGTGGGGCCTGCAATTGCTACGTGCTCCACATGCAGCTGGCTCTGCTGTCCTTCTCGGCTCTATTGTTGGCTGGAAAACGGCTATTGCTGATGCTGATTTGTTGCGAGAGAAAAACACTATTGTTTTGCTAAAATGGTACGACTGATAAGTTTAAGAAAACAGGGCCAATCCCCTCTATGTCTCTCGCTCTCTTTCAATTTGGATGGCATGTAATGCGGCATGCAGAGCATCTTTTCGTTTTTCATCTTCCTGCTTTTTTGTTCCTCTACAGACATGGAGGTGGTGAAGCAGCTAGTAGTGTTTGGGTTGACCGTCAACGTCAGTTGATGATGTGGATCCATTTTCTTGAGTCCGGTGAAGTCTTCATTCTATCTACGGCTCAAGACTAATTATCCTCGAAGATACAGGCCGATCAGACAATCAAGAGGAGCGCCGACTGTTCTATTGGAGTGCGAGAACGAGGACCCTTGATGTTTCTGTCGTGGGCACTTCTCGTGGGCCCTATGGCCCCGACGGGCCTCGCGCCCCCGACAGAAGCATCACCCTACAGAAGCAGTTTAGCAGTAGTTTTTTATGTAATCTGGGAATTCTTTTCTCACACCGGTGTAATGTGCTTTAACGTTATATATTAAGAGTTGTTGTTGTAACAAAAAGTAAAAAACAAAAAATTTCTAAAAAAAGTAAAAACAAAAAAAAGAGAAGAAAACATTTCATCCAAAACACAGAAAATGTGTTGTTCGACGTGGCACTGGCACACCATCCTCCCATGCTACCAATGCCACCAACTTTTTTATTTTTGAGCCCTTTTTTTTAAAAAAAAATCATAAATATGTCTCTGGAGGTATGATTTTAAAATCTGGACCCTTAGCCCACGTCTCGGTGCCATCGTTGCTGGCGCCGAGGTCTTGGGCTCGACACAGACGTGGCGGTGACTTAGCAGGCAGCTTGGCGCTGTAGATCTTGACGCCGAGCCTAATGCTAATATCTATGGCGCCAAGGTGGTGTTTTAACCCGCCTAATGCCAATATCTATAGCGCCGAGGTGGTGTTTTAACTCGGCCCCCAACCTTCCTGCCCGAGCCTTCTTCCTCTTCTTTCTCCTCCCTCTCGAGTTTTTTCTCTCCCCACTTCGCCATACCTCATGAATCGGCATATTGGATCTTAGAAACTTTGATTTGATCCGTAGATCTTCGAAAGCAAGGTATCCTCGCTCCCTTCCTAGTTTTTTTTCGCATCGATTCGGTATATATTAGTCGGATTTTTCAACCTAAGAATCGTCGTTACTTAGGGTTTCATGCAATTTTTAATATTTGTATTATACAACTGTAGGATGCCAATACGTGGAAAAGCTAGCAAACGAAGGTAACCTCGGCGCATGTTATTATGTTATGGGTTCATTGTTGTGCATCAAATGGAAAACCCTAGGTTTAGGGTTTAATGTTAATTGCTTTCGGTTCTTAGAACGAAATTGGTTGAATTGTAGTTATGTCTGGATGACCGGAAATGCCTTCAACCCATTGCCCTCTGCCTAGTGGTGTTCCAGTGCCCATGTGCTTGTGCGGCGATCCTTGTAAGGTAGCCAAATCCGATAAAGAGGATACGTATAGGCAGAGGTATTGGATGTGTTTCAATTTTGCCTTTGAGCCTACACTTCGTCAGCGCGCACATTAACAAGATGGTGAGAAATTGATGTTTGTGTCATATGATATCTTGCATGATTTTTTTGTTTTGTAACAATTATATTTTTTGCAGACCCCTCCACCGCTCTGTGATTTTGAGCAGTGGATCGACACTGAGATCAAGCCTGAAGACAAGGAATAGATGCAGAAACTATTGCGGTGGGAGGCAGAGGACAAGGAGATGATGGAGAAGAGACGCGAAGGGAAGGCTGCAAAAAAGGAGCACAAGGAAGAGGAGAAAAGGAGGCATGTTGCTGCGTACAGGGAGGAGAGGGAGAAGAAGCTTGAGCGTGCACGCCAAGCGAAAGCAGCGATGGAGGAGAATTCCGATGCCCTAAGGAAGGGAAAGTGATCTTATTGCACTCAGTAGTCTCCATGACTTGCTAGTTCTATGGTTTATTCATAAACAATGTTGTCTACTATCGGCACGTACTTCTTGTATTATTATGTTGTTTAATGTGGCATAGTATTGGACTTTTCATTATGCAGTTGTTTTTATTATTTGTGGTCATAATATTCAGTATAATATTACGGACGTAGTGAAATGTGATCATGTGCTGCAAACAAAACCTAACTAAGTAGGGCATTATATAATTCAACACACAAAACACATGAAATGACATATGAGGACATGTACCGAACTAGGGTATAGAGTTCCTTCAACTAAACCTAACATGCCTTAGGTAATTAAACCAAACAACAAACACATGGATGCATCATGTGAATAAGATAGGGTCGTCCTAGTAGTGTGGCCACATAGCAAATTATGTTGCATCTTCTCCACAGTAGTCTCCTATTGTTGATGGTGGTGGCGGCGGGGGTGGCGACGGAGGCCCCTTGTTCTTGTGGTTAGAGCAGATGCAATGTGGATCATTGCAGAGTGCCTCCTGTGAATCGGCACTATTATTGTTGTCGTCCTGTTCGTCGTCCTTGTAACCGCTGCCAAGTTCTGCAGGTAGCAGATGTACTCCGCATGCGGATAAATAGATAAAGGATCGACACACCTAGTGAACCCATAGTTTTCTTTGGCCAAAGAAGACTGCAATAAGTATGTCATGTAAGTTGTATAGAAAAGGAACATATTGAAGAAACAAATAGTAATAGCAATTACCCATGCTCGCGGGCATTTGAAGAAATGACGACCTCCATCTATTCCCTCGGTGAACATCTGCACTAGGCAGTCCTCACCATGCATGCATTTTGGCCACTCTTTTTTTCGTTCATCATATCCTCTCAGTGGTGCCTCTTTGATGAAATCACTTTTGCTCTAAACTAGGAACCTCTCATAAAGAGCTTTTTAAAAGAAATCAGAACCAAGAGAACCCTTCCACACAATGGTAGTTCCCTTTCCCTTTCTTCTCCCTTTGGACGACCCTCCAGACATTGATACTGTAACGAAAGAAAATACTAGTTGGAAAGTAAGTAGCAATGCATCCAGCATTGCGTATATATAGGCAGAGGCATGTTTAGTTGTCGTTTTCAATGTGTTATAACTAGTTATAAGAAGCCTAATTAGTTTCATTGAAGAGCCTATTTCAATGGACACTGTAAAGCCTAGATTCGTTTTCTAAAAAGTATATTCGTCATTAACATGATAAATCACTGAAAAACCTATATGCTATAGGTGTACTATGTAAGTGAAGTGGTAAATCACTGCTGCCATCGTACTCCCCGGAGCAGGGGCCGTGTCGTGTCCGGGGTCACCGGAGGGGGCGTCTATGCGCGCGGCGGACGCGGCGAGCCGAGACGGACGAGGCGGCGCGGGCCGAGAGGGACGGCGCACGGCGGGCGCGGGACGGCCGGCGCTCCGCGCGGCGAGGCGACGCGAGCGGGCTGGGGCGGGCGGTGCGTTGGTTCGGTGCGGCGGGGGCCGGCACGGGCGGGCGGGTGCGGCGGTGCGCGCGCGAGAGAGAAATAGAGAAATGAAGGGAGAGACCATACGTAAGACAGAGCTTGGCACCGATAACCATGGCGCCAAGCTCGGCGTCAAGATCTACGGCGCTAGGATCTACGGCGCCAAGTTTGGCGCCAAGTCATCGCCACGTCTGCGTCGAGCCCAAGACCTCGACGCCAGTAACGATGGCGACGTGTACCGAGTTAGGGGTCTAGATTTTGAAATCATACCTCTAGAGATATATCTGTGAATTTTTTTTTTAAAAAAGGGCTTAAAAAAATTTTCGGCCAATGCCACCCATGGACGCATCCATCCGCTTCACTCCTCCACCTCCTCCGTCCCTCCCTTCCTCCCACCAGCGCTCATCCATCCACCTCCTCCCTACAATAAAAAAACCTCCGAATCAGCCTCGCGTGCCCCGTCGTCCTCGTCGCCGGTGGAGCCGCCCGCCACCTCGCACCGCCGCCGAGCCACCTATCGCCGGAGAAGGAGCGCCGCGGGGAGCTATTCCACCGCCGCTTCCCATCTGAGCGACCCCTCCGAGATCGGAAGCGCCGGCGCCGGCGCCGGGGGGCCATGGCGGTCCCGCTCGTGCTCGTCGTGCTCCCGCTTGGCCTGCTCTTCCTCCTGTCCGGCCTCATAGTTAACACCATCCAGGTACCCGCACCCGCCCTCCCTCCCCACCGGGGCCCGCCCAGCTCGATTTGTGTTCCTTTTTCGGCGGCGCCTGGGGTGATCTGATGCGGCGGCTGAGCAAAAGATTCTATTTTGTTTCCTTTCCTTCGAAGGTGTCGCCACGGACATTTTAGTTTGTTCGCTTCATGAATGATGATTGTCGCGCGGTGTAGGGTAATTCCAGCTGATGTGCGTTAAAGATTTACAGTTTCCCCATGTGATTTATTTTGTCCCGATGGTTCCAGGCGAATTTTACTCAAAGTTGTGTCTTTTAGATGGAAAGCTTCATGCCGATTTGTTAAATTTCGTTATAATTGCCGCTTTTGTAAAATAAATTTACTACTTCCATTTGACTGCGGCCACGAACGGGGTACTATACACCCATAACTTCCAAATGTGTTAAGCTTTCTTTGATCCGTTTGTATGTGCGCGTGGAAATTTCAGGCCATCCTATTTGTGACAATAAGGCCCTTTTCGAAGAGCTTCTACCGCCGGATCAACAGATTCTTGGCCGAGCTGCTGTGGCTTCAGCTTGTCTGGGTGGTGGACTGGTGGGCAGGTGTTAAGGTACACGCAGATATGACCAGCACCAAAGCAATTTTATTTTCGCATTTCATTTCTAGTAGAAAGATTGATTTGTAACGTGTCCTGCTTCAGTATCAGAACTCAAACTTACATTTGTGCCTGCAAGTTGCAGCATTCTGTTGGTTTGCTATATTCAACCTTTCTTGTAGTGTCATACTATGTGTTTTTGAAATGTTCTTCAATGGAAGTACGTGGTACTAATGAACAAGCTGAGTTAAATAGCAGTTTTCAGTGTTGCATCGTAACTGAATCTGGTAGATGGATATTCCAAACTAAATAAAGTAAGCAAAGAAGTTTCAAGAGTTTAGGACCCACACATCACGTTCATAAAACAAAGTTGTAAAGGCAATGTCGGCAATACTAGTAGGGACACTGATAGAGATTGACAACCTATGTTGGCTAGAGTTGAGTGTGATGTTTGTGAAGATTCTATTTGGAATATTTGCATGGATTGAATCATTGAAATGTTACTTTGGTGAGCTTTTTGTTGCATATGCACGAGAAATTAGAAAGTTAGTCATATAATCATATTGTGTATGAATTTCCAGTATTGTTGGGGTGGTTAATGGTCTGGCTTGTCAAACTAAGAAGGAAAGATAGTTAATTTTTTATCTTGCATAATTGTGGCAGTAAATTAGACGAACTATGGAAAAGAAACAAATTCTGATGAGTAACATTTTTTTTTATATAAATGGCTTAAATGTGTATCAATTGAATTGCTAATTGAGGATGTTTTTTCTACCTTTTTCATCAGCAGATCTAAATGAACATACTTCTTAATCACTTAGCATACAAACTTCATGTTTGAGTGATGTTTATGAAGCAAGCATTGTTTTTTTCCTCCTGTTCCCAGAATAACTTCAGCTTATGTTCTGCAGGTACAACTGCATGCAGATGAGGAAACTTACCGGTCAATGGGTAAGGAGCCTTTTATTAATAGGTTCATTGTTTGCATTCACCTTCATGCAAGCTTAAGGAAAAAAGTTTGGATTGCAAGCTTATCTGAATAATTTCACAGGTAAAGAGCATGCACTCATCATATCAAATCATCGGAGTGATATTGATTGGCTTATTGGATGGATATTGGCCCAGGTTGTTATCTCCCAACTTCTGGATAGTTGTTAGAAATTTAGTTTGCTCACAGTTCACACTGTTTAGGTTTATTTGGATTAACTGATGAATAATATGAGACTCCTGTTTTCTGGGCATGTGTTCAGCGCTCAGGGTGCCTTGGAAGTGCGCTTGCTGTGATGAAGAAGTCATCCAAGTTCCTTCCAGTGAGTTAGTTCATATGTATATTTCTGTAACATGTAGTTTTACAATTTATATTCACATCGGAGTTCTGTTGATTTAATGTAGGTTAAAAAAAACTATTTGTGGCATAAGTAAGCAACATAAAAAAATATATTTTTGGGTATAGACTTGTTTTATCTAGTTTCAAAAAATCATAATGCTACATTGCTTTGTCATGTTCTCACTGTAATAATTGTGGGCTTTGGCAATAGTGCCACGATCATGGGGGAGCACACAGTGAGGGGCCTTTTTTTGTGAGAACAAGGGGGGTCAAGCCCTGGTTGGTAGCCTCACACCTGAGAAGTTTTACTACCACCATGCTATGAGCACCTTCTCAGAAAGTTGCCCAATATGGAGTGGTAGGTAGATCTGGAAATAGAATGACAGAGCAAGGACCGCAACAATTAGGTAATGAAAAGGAAATAAATTGCCATGATTAGTTTCAGTTATGTGGAGCTTACCTGTTATTTATGTTATATAGTACTTATAAGGCTTTTGTGCGGTAGCAGCTAAAAGCAAACGTGCCAGTTTGCAGTCTGTGTGTTCAGTGTATTTAGGAGGGGCTTCTTTGGCCTCTCCTTTGTACATTTCTCTCTTATATATGAAATGACACACAGCTCTCCTGCGTTGTGAGAAAAAGAAAGGTCCCACTTGAATTGATGGAACCTGAGTTAACTATTACCCTTTCTTCTATAGTAGATGTTCTGGCACATGCTTTGGTATTCTATAAACCGCTTTGCTCATTTTTTGCAGGTTATTGGCTGGTCGATGTGGTTTGCAGAGTACCTCTTTTTGGAGAGGAGCTGGGCCAAGGATGAAAAGACACTAAAGGTAACTCCCCACCTTACCTGTACAATGCATCCTAGTTTTCCTTTTTCACATAGTGAGCTTTTTAATTTTGCATACAGTGGGGTCTCCAAAGGTTGAAAGACTTCCCTAGACCATTTTGGCTAGCTCTTTTCGTTGAGGGTACTCGCTTTACTCCAGCAAAGCTTCTCGCAGCTCAGGAGTATGCAGCTTCCCAGGGCTTACCGGCACCTAGAAATGTACTTATTCCACGTACCAAGGTACTTCGTTGTTCCCTCACTTGCATGATTCTGACATTGCAAATGTTCAGTATCTTTTCCTATGCTATACTTTTGTTTTACTGATTTAGTCTAGATGAGATTCTAATTTTTAAGTATAACTTGGCATACCCTGGAAAACTATACTGTTCACATGATTTTACTTTACTTTTTATTAGTTTGTTCACAAAATACACCTGTTGAACATAATGTTCATCGTGATTTGTATAAAGTGATAACTTTTAGCAATTTTCTGCATCATATATGTGCATGTGTGCATGTAGAAGTAATGACATTGGTGAAAACGCTTCCATTTTCTTATATGTGCAAACCTGAAAGGAAAAATGCAGATTTTTTGTACCTTGATGACACAGTAACAATTTACAATCATAAAGTTAAATCACTAATCATGAGGTTCTAACACGACACTTCAGATTAGGAGTTATTGGGAATAAATGGCTGTATCACATAGAGTAACAAATACTGAGTACTTGTCTTGATTTTATGGAATGCCTGAGAGATCTGTTGATGACAATTTTGTATAATAACTACTGAGAAATTATGGTTATATCATAGGTTTTACTCATGTACTCCCTCCATCCCAAATTATAAGACGTTTGACTTTTTTGACACCAAGTTTGACCACTCGTCTTATTAAAAAATTTGTGTAAAATATCACTTCTTTTGTCGTGGCTTGCTTTATTAATAAAAGTTCTTCAAGAATGACTTAAATTTGACTATGTTTGCACAAATTTTTTGAATAAGACGAGTGGTCAAACTTAGGGTAAAAAAAGTCATGTCTTATAATTTGGGATGGACCTAGTATTTCTGATGCCATTTTCACATGTTTGAGCAATAAAGTTTTGTACTAATACCTCCTGTGAAAAAAAATCCCAGGGATTTGTATCTGCCGTAAGTATTATGCGAGATTTTGTTCCAGCCATTTATGATACAACTGTAATTGTTCCTAAAGATTCACCTCAACCAACAATGCTGCGAATTTTGAAAGGGCAATCATCAGTGGTAAGTTTTCTAAATTCATGAATTACTCAAGGCAGACCAATACAGAAAGAGTTTTGTGTCAACTGAGCACTGAAATGAATTGATTTTACTAAAGTGTCTTATCAAATTGGATACAAATATATAATATGGCGTGGAATTTCAGTGCCGAACTACTTACTGTTATGTCAACTAATGTACTACTTTTTTTCCTCTCTAGATACATGTCCGCATGAAACGCCATGCAATGAGTGAGATGCCAAAATCAGATGAGGATGTTTCAAAATGGTGCAAAGACATTTTTGTGGCAAAGGTACTGAACTATATAACGCTATTTTTTAGATGTCTTCTGATTAGATCTTGTTGAAAAGTAAAATGCTCCATATATGGTTTGATCAATTAGTTTTTAAAGTAGAACTCACAAAAAAAATATTTTTTAAGTAAATACTATTTGCCCCGTTTTTCATTTCAGGATGCCTTACTGGACAAGCATTTGGCAACAGGCACTTTCGATGAGGAGATTAGACCTATTGGCCGTCCAGTGAAATCATTGCTGGTAAGACCCCACTAAAATTGCATGTTACTGCCTCAGTGGCAGTGGCACCCTCACAATTTATCAATGGTTATTGTCTTTGCTGAATAAGAAAAGGCTGGTCTTACTGTCATGGGCAATTGGTGTTTTTGTGTAAATCTTGTTAGAAAACAGAGTTGTACTAGTGTCCTTTTGCCAGTGAGCCAGGTTACATAAGTCAATCAAGTGTCATGTAGAATCTTGATGTTCTCAACTCATGATCTTGCAGAACCAAGCAAACAAAGTACCAGTATTAGGAATTTGTCGATTCCCCCAGCTTCGCTGGCCAATTTCTGAGATTGAAAATACTAAATATGAAGTGGGACATCTGTTTTGAGTGAGCTGAAGAGAAGGTCGTGTGTTTGCATCAGAATGATCACATATTAGTTTGTGTCCCATACTCAATTGGCAGTTGTGGGGGACGGTGGTGGCCATGTTTTTGGGGTTAAGAACGCCGGAGTGGTCACTGTGCTGTGCTATATCTTATTTAGGAGTACTACCTTGTGAAACCTCTGGCTTTTGTTGCATTGCAGCAGGGAGCTCTTCCTTGGTACTTAAATAGTTGAATCTGTTGCCCATTCCATAGCTCAATGAATTTGTTTTTACCGAATGTGCATCCTAAATGTATTGATGTCTTCTGGCTGCTGACTTTCTATTCCCGCTGATGGACCAGGTGACCCTGTTTTGGTCATTCCTCCTGTTGTTTGGTGCCATCAAGTTCTTCAAGTGGACACAGCTCCTATCGACATGGAGAGGTGCAGCATTCACTGCTGCAGGGATGGCACTTGTGACAGGGGTCATGCATGTCTTCATCATGTTCTCCCAGGCAGAGCGGTCGAGCTCAGCCAAGGCGGCACGGAACCGGGTCAAGAAGGAATGAAAATGGAGGTTGGAGATGAGATGCTGGGGTTTATTATGGCCGTCCTTCAAAAGGGTTGCAGATTGAATTCATATATTAATATATACAGCACCAAATTCCAGACATTGATATGCTCTCAAATAGGATGCTCTGCTCCTCTTGTATTTGTATGCAGGAAAGAATCGTAGGGAGTTTATTTTTCCCCCCTCTTTTGGGCAGAGGAACATGAACTTGATGTTGGTACATTTGCCCTGTCAGACATATTCTGGAAGCCTTTAACTAGTTCATTCATCAGTAAAGCTTGCATCTTTAATCCATGTAGTTGTGCACCTTGTCTGTCACTCATCAGTCATCACAATGTGGTTGTGTGGGGATTGTAAGACGCACTGCTGCGTGTATTGAATGTTGTATCTGTGATGAAAAGCAAAGGATACAGGATGCTCTGTGTTCTGAAAAGCAATAGAAGTGTTTTGTGATGAAAAGCAGAGGATCCTCAAAGATGAGAAGAATCCTGAAAGACCCAAAAGTTTCTAGTTCCTATGTCAATATGTCATGCCTGCCAGATCAAGGAAAGAAAAAGAAAAAGCAGCTGCTGCAACGCTTTCCATTGCGAATTCAGCGATCGAGGCACACCATTGCAGATAAGTTTTCAGATATAGCGGTCCAACAAATGGATGCGAGGCTGCTGGAAGACTGAAACGGAGGAATCCCTCCACCCACCCGCTCCGGCTTGGCTGCCTTTGGTTGCTTAGTATTTTGTCAGCCCAATGTGGCGTACTATTTGAGAGCATATCAATGTGTACGATTGTTTCTTGAAAACAGTCTGTTTTACCTTTGTGAAAATCATGATCTGACTTTTCTGCTCATTAAACTCTAAAATCGAACATCTTTCTTCCTCAACTAGACGGTTTCATCATTTTTATAGTTAAAAAAAAAATCCAGTAATACTTGATAGTGTTTTTTAAACCACGACAAATGGATCAAACCATATATGGGGACATGAAAAATCCAAAAGATTGATGGGGACATGACAAATCCAAATAAATATTTAGAGCTCATGAAAGTATATCAAAAAGTTTCTAAAAACTAGATTTAGCTCTAGGCAAATGGAAAAAATATCCAAACAATTTGGTAAATTCCCAAAACATTATAATCGATGTCTAAATGTTTTGAAAACCTTCTACAATAGAAAAATATGAGATGCAACCAGGATAAATGCATTGAGTGTTAAATGCATGTTTTGTTCTTGTTAGTTGCATATCATGTTTTTGTTGTGAAAAGTTTTTAAAAATAAAGGCGACCACATATCCATGAAAGAGGATCCATGTACGACTGCTTCATAGAAGGCAGGGAGGGGTGAGAGGAGTGGTGAGGATCCTGAGCTCGGACCTCTATGCTGCCTTACCATTGTCGATTTGAGGAAGGTGGCGCGTTGGGAAGGGAGGGATGAGCGACAAAGGGAGGGAGAGGGGCCGTGGAGAGACATGGATGGAGTGGAGATAGGAGAACTATGGAGAGAGCGTGGATGAGCACGAACGTGATTTGATAAGTTGCATACATGAATGGTTAAAAACTAACTTGAATAAAAATGTTGGGTCCAAACCCCATCTTTTAGTGCTATCACCACCACCAGTGTTTAATGATAACCAATAGTGACAATGAATTATCTTTGTGGTTTTTAAAGCAACCTACAGTAACAATGAGTTATCACTGCTAGTTTCAAATGAAAAGAAACGAGAACTTAGCACTTGCAGTTTTGAATCAACCGACAATGTTGTAGCTGGTAGTGATAGCCACTTATGTGGTAGTAAGACATGGTAGGTGGTTGTGGTGACAATCCAGCCCATCCTTTGCATTCCACCACATGGTACACTCTAGGCAATGTTGGACCTTCAATGTTTCCATGTTTGTTCCCCTTCCTCTGTTGTGAGCAAATCCATTGTTAGAGTCCTAAAGGAAGTAAAGTAGATTAGAGTTATCTTGCCTTTTTTACTTTGGATGATACTAGCTCAGTATCCTTTGCTTAGTTTTAGTATTAAGAAGGATGATTTAGGAACCTAGTCTTGTCTGGCTGTCTTCCCAACTATCTATATCCTTTTTTGTGTTTATTGTCTCAACTAACCTCAACTATCTTCTATTTTTCCAACCATATGGTACAACTATCTGGGGTTGTTGTGCATCTAAATTCTAAGTCCCTTCTGTGTTATGCCTTAGGAATAACATTTTTTTTCTTACAATGAGGGTGAGGAAATACTAAATCGCAAGGACTACAAGCATTCTTTCCATAAAGAATACCACCCATGGTTTTAAGTCCAATGTTACAAAGAGGCGGTGAGGGATGGCAACTGGCAAGCTCTATGGGAGGTGAATTATGGGAAAAAAGGGCAATGAAAGGGGAACCTCACACCATCCACTCTCCACTGCAAATGATAGAGATCTAAAATAGAAGCATCACATTGTCTAATTAGTGAATTACATAGAGGAATTATAATACCTAAATGTTCGATTACAATTGAAAAGTAGCCTAAAAAATTCATGGAAATGAACCGAAGTATATTATTATTATTATTATTATTATTATTATTATTATTATTATTATTATTATTATTATTATTATTATTATTATTATTATTATTATTATTATTATTATTATTATTATTATTATTATTATTATTATTATTATTATTATTATTATTATTATTTTACGAGGCCTAAAAAGGGACACCCCCTCAAAAGTAGAGAAAAAGCATAGACCAGACATTTGGTACATACACTTCAAGTAAGATAGGATTAAAAACTTGAGAAAAGGGTAAAAACTAATCATCCTTTGATACACATATACTAGACTAGCTTTCTCTACTATAGCAACAAAAGCCAACAGGGGGCTAGGTTCTATACGGGGTGAAACACTACCATACAAATGAACATTATTCTCTGCAAACTTAAACTGACATTATATCATCCCAAAAAAGTTGCATAAACCTAAGCTTTATCCTTGTAGGAAATCCACAATCCATAATCTTACATAAAACATAAATCCCCCTTAAAGAAAAGGGTCATCTAATGATATATATTTCATCGCTTCGACTGATCCCCCCGCCTAGCTTTACATGTGAGGTTCAAAATTTGCACTTGAAGCACCTCCACTCCTCTCTTCAACTATTATGACAAATGTTATATGTGAAAGATTCCTTGGCATCATTATTCCTACACAAGGCAAAGATGTCATTATTAGTAAATAATACAAACCGCATAGCATGATAAAGAGCACCCAAATAAAGTTGTGCTTCCTTGGTGTCAGTTACATGTGAACAACGAGCAATTGATATTTGCATATGAAATAAGCTTAAAGGAATAGTTGATCAAGTCTATAATGCAATAAGGGCAAAAGGGCATTATAAGTTGTAAAATCATTATAAGTTTAGACACATTAGAAGTCCACAATCCAGAAAAAGGCCAATTATTACCATCGCTTCCCAAAAGAACAAAATATAGGTCTATGTCCCATAAAGATAAAGGCCTCAAGCTGCCAAGTACTCCCACCGTTCCAAATTGGAAGTCATTTTGACTTTCTTAGATACAAAGGTTTACTATGTATCTAGACATAATGGATATCTAGGTGCGTAGCAAAAGCTATGTACCTAGAAAAGCCAGATTGACTTACAATTTGGAATGGAGGAAGTAGCTAACAAACTGTATCAGTCAAAAGAGTGGGCAATCACAAAGTATTCTACATTCAAATCAGCAGGTTTCACATATACCACACATCATATTAGATTTACTCATTTACCAACTTCTGTAAGTAAACTCAATCAGTTCACACACCATCCTGTACCAAACAAAAGGGCAATCATATAACATAATTGAACAAACTCTTCTCATGGCACATATGCAAGGAATAATCTTAGAGAACATTTAACATGGTTAGTGATTTTGGAACCATAGGGAGGCCTAGGATCACAAAAGAAAAACAACACAAAAATTCCAAAACCAAATCTTGGATGCATTGAGTAAAGTCTGTTAAGTTCAATCGACATTGCACACTAACATTGTCAAGATGCTTGGATCTAATAATTGAAAACTATCAAAAATAAATTAATGAAGTGTTGAAAGCCGGATAATGATATCATGACATAAGAAACAAACTATCTAACCTTTATTAGTCAATGGCCCATGTAACCGGTTGAAACCATTTTTGTAACATCATGCTCAAAAGATCCAGATGTCGAAGTTGTGTCTCCATAGATGGAGCCACCACCTATTGATGAATCTCCAAAGTTCATTGCATACCCATTGGTTGATTGGTTTAAGTTACTGACACCACTTGATCCAACATTCCTTCCATAAACACTGGAACCTTGATCAAAGTTGGTTTCACTGGACCCATAACCAAAGTTTCCAGTACAGCAAACAGAGCAATTATTGGCACCTAGAGCAGGCACATGATGAGGGTTTCCCCAATTCACATTATTGTTCCCAATTCCACTAAGTAGGTCCCCATTTCCAAATGGCACAAAGAAATTAGAGCTTGTGGAACTAGAAGAGTGATTAAGGCTAAAAATACCCCAAAGGTTACGAACTAGTGAGTCAAACAGTAAACCATTATTTTCATTGACTCCACCATAGCTAACATAGTTGTTGAATCCACCTGAATTTCCATTGTAATATGGATTAAGATGCCATCCACGTTGGATATCACTATTGAAGCTAGAGCCACTTTCAATACATGGGTTCATCCATGTGTCAAAATTCATTCCAATTCCATAACTACCACCAAAAGATGGATAACCATTGTTCCCACCTGATAGAAGACCAAAACATTCATCCATCCTCATTCCATAGCCACCTAATGGACTCATATTGTAATGCTGGGTATATCCATTAAGGAAGCTATTGGTTCTACCAGTTACATAATTGAACCCATTGATAGGAGAGCACATGCCAGGTCTAGGAGACGGTTCCTTAGGAATAGCTCGCTTGACCTCAACCCTCTTACCTTTCAATTTATGGAATGTCTTAAATAATACCCTATCCATGGCATCTTCTGAATCATACATGATGAACCCAAAGCCTCTAGGGCGTTGTGTGTGGTGGTCATATATCACAACAACATCAGTGATTGTTCCGAATTGTTTAAAGTACTTTGTAATGTCTTTCTTTGTCACGGTGTAAGCTAGGCCACCGATGAATATCTTCTTTCTGTGTCTGGGCCCTCGTGATCCATGAGCACTACCATGACTATTGTTGAGAGCATGCAGATCATCTCTAGGAATAGCTTTCTTTGCCTCTACCTAACAAAACAAACCCAAATATATTGCATTATTTGCAATCAGGTAATTAATACAAGCTATATATGAACTAACATAATCTAGAAACATGGATCTAGCATCTTCTAATAAGCTTAGGATTTGTAAACAACAATAATTTACTCACCATCCGACCATCAATCATATGCTTCTCCATGATGACATGCTTGGCTATAGCAGGGTCAGCAAACACGATGAACCCGAAGCCTGATCACGCATGATGATAGCCTCCTCCACCTCCCCATACTTCCTAAAGTACTTCAGAAGGTGGTCCTTATTGGTGTCCCATGAGATTCCACCGATGAACAACTTCATAGCATCTGCCTCCATCTCTTGTTGGACCACCGCCATGAACCACCTCGCACGCACTCACACACGAAGGAAACAACTTTTGGCACCAATTGCAACAAATTCTTATGCGACAGTATGCTTGTCAAGAGGGCACACATATTAATCTGAGATGGGGTAGGAAAGCTAGGATCTTGGTTCCTAGAGGAGCCATAACAACCTCAAAGGACACACAGCCGCCACCACTTCCTCCTCTAGTTCACTTCCTCTGCCTATTGTTCTCCCCCCTCTCTCTATCTCTCTTCCTCCCTCCCTCTCTCTCTCTAGCTTTACTTTTTATTTTCCCCACTATTCCTTGACTTTTTTAGAAGATGTCATCTAGAGCGTTATATGTAGTTGTACTATAGTTTTTGTGCCCCATTTCATGCCTTCTTTTGATCCCTCACTCTTCTCTGGTTTAATGCTTACAAAATCATGCACATTTACTCCTAAAATATATTTCTATTTCATCCCATTATAGAATAAATTCTAAGTTAATTCCTGTAGTGCTGATTGAATCATTTTGTTACCTTTGTGAAAACATTAGATTATTGGGTGAAGGATGCACACAAATATTGTACTCCCCGAATAAGAGAAGAGTTAAGTTTAATTAAATCTACCATGGTATAAGATCCACAATTTCTTGCCCTTCTTTTCTCCTCTTTTTGTGGTAAGAATGAGCAACTAACAACTTTTTCCGAGGCTCCCTAGCAATGACGTACACGCTTCTTATGTGAAACGCATTTATCGCTCTTCTCACAAAAGTATACGCTCTTCTCATGCTGGCATTGTTTCTTTCATAACAAAATGGTTTGTATTACTAATAATGCCACCTCCACGTATCATGCTCCATCCATCTCCATCTAAGAAGTTTGTTACATGCTCATGTGTTCCACCACCTTGTGGTCATGTGTTTTTTGTCATCATGCCACACCATTTTATGAAAGAAGTTGGGAGAAGTGTTCAACCACCATAGTGGCCCCATCTATGTGTTGATATAGTGCCTAGCTTGGCAAACAACTTGTTATAGATGTGATCCAACTCCAAAAGGTGTGACATGGTTTACAACAAAATGAATGAGAAAAACTTTCAATAGAACAACTACCCCCATGCCCTTATCAAGATCTAGTTTTGTTTACAACTTGCTTTGAAAGATGGAACACATATAAACATCTCTAATAGCCTCTTCATGTGGCAGAACTGCCTAATCTAATACCTCTCAGGAGTACTTGTCTTCCATTAGACGCTAAGTACTCAAGAGAGGACACTAAACTACGCAGTTCCATCGAGCACATCCCAAGGGAGAACTCGAAAATCCATATTTTTCCATCAGGATCATAAATGATAGAATAAAGCTTACAATATTCTTAAGTCATTTCTTACATCACTTTATTACAGTAATAGAATATTACCTCAATTGATTATAATAGCAGAATATAACAATGTTATCAGAGTTATAGAGGAAGCAAAGATTAATTTAATGACATGGTGGAGCATTAACGTAGTGGACATTTATATACAAGAGATGCTAGCAGATTTTACATCTTTTCTTATAAAAACCTTTGGTGAGAGTTATAAAGAAACACTACGGTCGTAGCATGAAAGGAATCCTCTCTGAGCTCACCAGGAGGTTTCCACACATAAGAATCAGCTCTATGTATCCTCCGATCACCTGCAACAGAGAGAATAAAACCCTGAGTACTCGATTGTACTCAGCAAGAGTTACCCAATAGGAGGAAAATAAAAGACTCCAAGGATATGCAAGGCTTTCTGGCTTATGGGTTATTGCATCTGCAGGAAGCATTACTAAACATGCATCCTTATATTAAATTTTATTAGCAGTCATCATTAGTTCATTAACTATCCATTCTATGTAAGCACCTATGCTACTTTCAAGTAGGTGATAAGCAATCAGAACCATTTTATCACCTTTCAAGTTCCAGTTTTTACTACGGTGCTAGACCATAGCCAAGTCGGTACCGTCTCACAGAAACGGTGATTCGTGAATCAATGTATCCCAGCTAGGTACCCTGAAACACATGCCTCGCTTGTACCCCAGGCACAAACAAGACCAACACGCTCCATTCCTGTCATGGGGTCCAGGTCCCCGTCCAAACTTGGACTCCAAGCCCCCACACTTGAGACCCGATCTCATTATGGTGCTTAGACCTCCATCTTTCCCCGCCTCCAATTAGTTGGTCTGAAAAGAGCTGGAACCCACGATAAGAGCGTAACGAGTCTTCCCGCTCCCATAAGCAAGTATGTGCTCAGGATAATAAGTTTGTGACCTGACTACCATCCACAGCAATGGACGGTCCTCAATTGACATAGGAGGAACAAGTGCAATCCGAGCCTCGCCCGAATGCCTAACCAAGTCCAAATCCAAGTACCATTCCACCCGGTCTCCAATTATCATTTATATATATTCCATGTGATAGTAATATAATAACAACAATAATATCTTTCCTATCTCTCGCGAGTAACAGGTAATCACTCGACTTCTACCGGGTTCTATAGCATAGCAACCTACATGATCTTGACATACTAGTAGGACTCATAGGATAAGGATATATATATATATGCAAGTGGGTTTTCATTCAACTCCTTAAAACTTAATGCACAAGCATAAAATAAAGTATAGAATAATAGGGGTTATGCACCGGGGCTTGTCTGGGTAAGATATAACCAAAAGTTAGCATTCCATCATGGCGACACAATCATCAAGGCACCATCTTTTCTGCTACTCCGATCATCTCCACGATCCATCGTTGTTTCTATTATGATATATGTGGATACAACGTAGAGACGTAAATAATCAACGACGACCGAAACTCTTAGAAATACGATTACGCTCCGCAAGCTAACGAGCTAGCTTTAATGACTAACGTACTAGTCTACTTATCCCCATCGTCAAGTAAGGCTTCACCTCCGAAAAAATGTTTTAGTTCTAAAATCCCAAGGTGTTTCGACATTTTATTGATTAAACATATATTTTCGAACTAGGGCTCATTTAGATACCTTAGCAAACTAATTATTATGGAGCTACAAAAATTATAGTGACCACCTAATAATGTTAGAAATTTACTGTAAAAGTTTTAGAGCCAACACTATCACCAATTTATCATAAAAATTCCTTCAAGTTTATATCTTAACAACATTAAGCATCTTAAATTAATTAGATCACTTCTGAAAATATTATAAAACTATGTGAACAAAATATACTAGTAGGTAGATCATGATTTTTGGAACCTAACAAAATTAGTTTCATAATTTTTGGTTAACTACACAATTTTATATTGAATTTACAAGTTTATCTTAGAAACTAAATTAGAAAATGCTTAGAAAAGGAAAAGGGTCGGTGGAAACCATTCGGCCCAGCAGCCCGGGTTGGCCCAACGCGGAACGGGGGCGTGGCAACAGGCCGGCCCAGCAATGGCCCAAGGCCGAGGGCTCCCGCGCACGACGGCGCTTTACAGAGAAGCCCCCGTGCCTTTAGATAATAACATGACTACTTTGCGCACTATTCCTACCGTCAGTAATCTTACAACTAAACCTTTGGATGTTTTCACCTTTACCACGGGGAGGTCCCTGGGGATCCCTGCGCGCGCCGGCCGATGGCATAAGGCGGTTACGCCGGGCAACTTAGGCATGCTACGACAGAAGTAAGGGGCCGACCACCATCTACAGCTAAACATGCATGGATGGGTGGTGGTTAGGGACTCGGAGGTGCACCGTCATGGGCTATAGCGGCGAGCGGCTACCCACGGCGGTGGCATGACTATTCCAATGACCTAAGGTTCTATCAGGGTGGTAGGGATAGCGGGTAAGCACCAGTAGCTCACTGAAATTCATGCTGCGGTGGCGGTTGAGGCGGAGGAGTGCCGAGATGGCTTGGCCATGTGCGCGCAGTGATATCAATGGCGCTCCAAGGTTGACACCGACGCATCAGGTCATCACTCGCGTCGTTCCTGGTCAAACGAAGATGAGCAACAGCACGAGGGAACCAAGGTGAGCTCATAGGAACAACTAGTTGAACCCCTACCGAGGGGTAGGGCCTTACCCCCAAGTCATGCTTTTGTTGACACCGTTTTTTGCACAATGATCAGAGTGAGCTAATCGATAGGAAGAAAGTTACTGTATACACTGACAGCCGATGAAAAACAGCTTGTAAAGATAATTGCCGATGAATGGTGGTGATCGATGGAGAGGTTGATTTAGACTCGGGCGTTGCCGATAAGGTTGGAGATGTTATTGTCGATGCCGATGAAGGAAGGCTTGAAGGCTACTGCCGATGAAACAGGAAGTATGCCGATGGAAAGGAGGTCGGTAAGATTTCCATCGTAATCGAGGAGGACAGGGAAATAGATAGGAGTTGATTTCCTTTTCTATATTTGTTAGAGTGTGATTCATGTAAGAGTCGTGTGTTTCCTTAGATTTGGACTTGGTGTCCTAGTTGTGTTTGGCTATGCCTCTTTAGATCAGGGTATAAATATAGATTGAGGGGCAATGTAAAAATATAGATATCAATATCAAAACCAATTTTTACTCCTATTTTACATCTACTTACTTTTCGGCGATTTCGTCAATTTGCATATTTTCCCTTTTTTACGAGTTCTCATTGATTCGGCGAGTTGCATAGCTCTAGTGCGACCTTCGGTGATTCTCGAGTTCTGCATGAGTACCTCTTGGCTATGGCTTCCGGGCGTATCGCTGTTGTTAGGACCAAAGTGCTCGTATCTTCATCCTTGTCGATTAACAGGTCAAATCGACTAGCACGCTTTGGATATCGATTCAGGTATTAGCCCTTTGTGTTTGCAGATCTACTTTTGCATCAACACATCTTTTGGCACGCCCGGTGGGACCAATCAACCCAATCAATATGTTCAATTCTGAGATCAATTCAGAGAACATTATCGCGGTATCAGAAGAAGATCTTAAGGAAGAGCAGAGGCAGGCTATGGAAAAGGCTGTAGAAGAATACAGGCAGCTTTGTCTGAAATCGTTTAGCCTGAACAAGAGTGGACAAGTCATCCAGAAGCAAGATTTGCCATTGCCTCGGCAGGTTACCTTTGACTCCAATCCTGGTAAACTTCAAGAGATGGTTAATTCTGCAGTAAATCATGCTTTAATTAATTATTCCAATGTGTTGTCCAATACTGTTCATAATGCTGTGGTTCGAACTCTCAAAGAAGGACAAACGGCACCGCATTATGTTGGGCCTGCCTATCATCAACCAGAGCCGGTATCTGTTAATACTCCATCGGCTCCCTCGGCCATTGTGGGTACAGAAGTTACTTCTCCTCCAGTATCAGCAGGCTTACCTAATATTCAATCTACACCGATACGATCAAATCCGGTACTACCAGGAAGACGAGTTCAGCTTAATACAGATCTATCAGCATCAGCTATGTCAGGCCCTGTGTCTCAGAATAGCCAGATTCCTGCTAATTGGTGGGGATATGGTATGCCTCTAGAGTCATCTGCTTTCAATCCTAGGTTACCTCAAGTATTTGACGCAGTAGGAAAAGCTCCTATACCATCGGCTGTTTTGCCGATGGCTCAAGTGCCTCAATATGCCATAGCAACTACTGTGCAACCAACTCTAGGTGGTTTCTAGATGCCTTTGGTTCAAACACCTAATTCAAGTCCATCGGCAAGCTTACTGCCGATGCAGCAGAAAGCCCCTGCTATGAGTCAAACTGGGGTTCAGTTCATGCCTCAAGCTGGTTATAATTATCCAACAATGTCAGTAAATTACCAGCCATCGGTAAGTTTTGTACCGATGAGTTCTAATAATGGTTGGCCAGGACAGTTACCTGTTCAACATATAGTTCAGCAAAATCAGCAGGTTGCAGGGGTTCAACAAGGTCATATGCAAGCTGGTTTCCAGAATCAAGCATCGGCAGCTCAGCCAATGAATCCTTTCTAGCAGGTTAATGGACCACAAGTAACGGCAAATATGCCGATTGCTGGAGATCGTGGGCCACAAAGATATGTGGAGGGATATCAGCAGGTACCTCCTGTAGAAATTCAGCCAGTTCGTCAGCAGGAGGCTGGTGCTTTTCGGGCCAATAAGATAGCAAAAATTATGAAGGGTTAGTTTGGGATAAAGCCCAAGGTTAATACTTATTCTTATCGGACTCTTTACCCTCCTGCATATGATTTAATTCCTCTCCCAAATCGGTACAAGATACCAGATTTCACTAAATTCTCTGGGCAAGATGATACATCAACAATAGAACATGTCAATCGCTTCATTATTCAATGTGGAGAGGCAGGTAGCAGAGATGAATTAAGAGTTCGATTATTTTCATCATCTTTGTCTAGATCGGCATTTACATGGTTCATTTCATTACCACCAAATTCTATTATTACCTGGGCTGATCTAGAAAAACAATTTCATAAGTATTTCTTTGCTGGAATTCATGAAAAGAAGCTTACCGATTTAGTAAAATTGAGACAACGTAATGATGAATCGGTAGAAAGCTTTGTGCAAAGGCTACGACATGTAAAAAATAAGTGCTACAGCCTGGTGCTGGATGATCGTCAGCTTACCGATTTGGCTTTCCAAGGGTTATTGCCACATCTCAAAGACAGATATGCTTCTCAGGAGTTTGAAAGCCTCAGTCATCTCGTGCAAAGGACCTCTGATCAAGATACTAGGGTTTTTGAATCTAAAAAGAATTGGAGTAAAAAAGTGTCATTTGTTGAAGAAGTAGGAGATTCTGATTCTGATGAAGAACCAGTTATCGGCTTAGCTAAGTAGGTTAAGAATAAAAAGCCGATATCTTGTCCCTTTGGTCAAAAAGAGCCAGAAAAGTTTACCTTTGATATCACCAAGGCTGACAAGATATTTGATCTTTTGCTTCAAGAGGGCCAAATTAAGCTGTCACCTAATCATGTGATCACATCGGCAGAAGAGTTGAAGAAGATCTTATACTGCAAATGGCACAATGCAACTTCACACAGTACAAATGAGTGCAAGGTGTTCAGGCAACAGTTACAATCGGCTATTGAATCTGGGAGAATTAAGTTTGGTACTTCCAAGGCCTAGAAGCCGATGAAAATTGATCAACACCCTTTTCCAGCAAATATGTTGGAGGCCAAAGGGAAGACCAAGGTATTGACGTCAGAGGCTGCTGAGAAAAACGCATCAGTGGATCCCCAACATCGGATAACTACCGATGATGCAAAAAGTAAGGGTTTACTGAGAGAAAGCAGTAGTTCCAAAAATCCTTCTCGACCTGGCATTGTGATTACCCATCGAAGGCAGCAGGAGAGTTGGCGTCAGCGAAATGACCGATATCGACAACAGCAAGAAGAGAGACGTCGGGAAGAATGGCATCGGCATAAAGATCATTGGAGGTGCCCGTTTTTCATCCATTGTTGGGAAGAAGGTATTAAATTGCCAACTGTTGAAAATTGCCTTGAGTGCAATGGTTATTATGGGGTCAATCGGTCAGAAAGGAGGTTTCAACCTAGCGATCAGGGTTTATTTATTAATGAGCCGATCAGAGGCAGAGCATCAGTGCATGATCGGCTGGAGGGCAGACTAAGTGTACATGAGAGGCTTGGTAAACGCGCTGGATATTTTCCAAGGAATCAAGAGGAGCTTGAGGAGATGGCAAACGCAAGAGTTCCCGATGAAGAAATATTCTACAGGGACCCTAATATACGCCATGTAGAATCAACTAAAACCTGTTATCAGCCGGTTTGGAAAACCAAGTTTCCTTGATGGTGCCCGGAGGGTCTGACAAAGACACAGAGAAGGAGGATGCAACGTGAGCATCAGGAGGATTTATACCGAGAGGAAAATTCTTCCAATGAAAGGTCCGGTCATCAGCAGTGGCAGGTAAAACACAAAAATAAGGGTCCATCGGCAGATGTTAATATGGTATTCATGTTGCCGATGGAGTTTTTGGCACTATCTAATAATGAGGAAGAAGTTGTTCTCTCTGATCAAGTAGCTCAGTTGACACTAGATCCAATGATGGCAGTTTTTGAGAAACCTACTGATGATGAGAGACAGCATCTTAAGGCTTTGTTTGTGAAAGGTAGAGTTGATGGACAGCCTGTATCTAAGATACTTATCGATGGAGGGGTTACGATTAATATTATGCCTTATGTGATGTATCGGAAACTTGGTAAGGGAGATCAAGACTTGGCCAAAACCGATATGATGATAAAAGATTTTGAAGGCAATGTGTCACCAGCTAAAGGGGCGGTATGTGTCGAATTGACTGTCGACAGTAAAACCTTGCCGACGACGTTCTTCGTTATTAATGGCAAGGGTGCATATAATCTGTTTTTAGGGAGGGATTGGATTCATGCTAATTGTTGTGTTCCTTCTACAATGCATCAATGCCTCGTACAGTGGATTGGGGATAAGATTGAGTTTGTCCCTGGTGATTCTTCTTATATTATTGCATCGGCAGAAACAGATACTTATGAGCGAACTAAGTGCATATCAGGAGAAGTTTGGGAAAAAGAGTTCCTTAGAGTTGCTGATTATGAAATTCCACCGATCCAAGTAGTCGGTTATGAAGAAAAGTTTTAATGGATAGGTTTGCCGATGATGGAAAATTAGGTCAAGGGTTCACCTCGGCAGATGATTTAGTAGAAGTAGATATTGGTGATGGCGATAGGCCAAGACCTACTTTTATTAGTGCTAAGTTAGATTCCAAGTGTAAGCAGCAAATGACTGATTTGTTAAAATAGTATAAAGATTGTTTTGCTTGGGATTATACTAAAATGCCTGGATTAGACCGATCGATAGTTGAACATCGGTTACCTATCAAATCTGGATTTCAGCCACATCAGCAGCCAGCGCGTCGATGCAACCCTAATATACTTCCTGACATTAAGGCCGAAATAACTAAATTAATTGAGGCAAAGTTTATTCGACAGTGTCGATATGCAGAGTGGATCTCTAATGTGGTTCCTGTTTATAAGAAAAATGGAAAACTTCGTGTTTGTATTGATTTCAGGAATCTTAACAAAGCCACACCGATAGATGGCTATCCAATGCCGATTGCTGATTTGTTGATTGATGCTGCAGCCAGACATCAAATTATTAGCTTCATGGATGGTAATGCAGGTTACAATCAAATATTCATGGCTAAAGAAGATATTCCCAAGACTGCTTTCAGATGTCCAGGTCATGTAGGGTTGTTTGAGTGGGTAGTCATGACGTTTGGTTTGAAAAATGCCGGCGCTACTTATCAAAGAGCTATGAACTTTATTTTTCATGAATACATCGGCATATTAGTGGAGATCTACATTGATGACGTAGTGATTAAGTCTGGAGATATCACAAAACATCTAGCCGATTTATGAAAGATATTGGAGTGCACAAGGAAGCATGGATTGAAGATGAATCCTAATAAATGTGCATTTGGTGTATCGGCAGGTCAATTTTTGGGTTTTGTGGTGCATCAGCGGGGCATCGAAATCAGTAGGAAGTCTATTGATGTAATTAACAAGGTGGTTGCTCCTGCCACTAAAACTAAATTGCAATCTTTGATCGGTAAGATTAATTTCATTAGAAGATTCATATCTAATCTGTCGAGAAGGATCAAGGCTTTCAGTCCATTACTTAAATTGAAAGCCGATCAGGAATTTGTATGGGGAGCTGAGCAGCAGTTAGCCCTAGATGAGATTAAGAAATATTTGACAAATCCTCCAGTGCTAGTTCCACCTCAACACAGGAAACCTTTCAGGTTGTATTTGTCAACTGATGATACCGTTATTGGTTCAGCTCTTATTCAAGAATTTGAAGGGAAAGAGCGTGTTATTTATTATTTGAGCAGAAGATTAGTGGATGTTGAGACCAGGTATTCGGCCATTGAAAAATTATGTCTGTGTTTATATTTTTCTTGTGTCAAATTAAGACATTATTTGTTATCTGCCGAATGTACGATCATATGCAAAGACGACGTAGTCAAGTATATGCTGTCAATGCCGATATTAAGTGGTAGAATCGGCAAGTGGATTTTAGCATTATTAGAATTTGAACTACGTTACGAATCGACTAAGGCAGTTAAGGGACAGGTTATGGCTGATTTTGTCACTCAGCATTGTAACACAGTGGACTCTCTGGAGGTTGCTCCTTGGACACTTTTCTTCGATGGATCCACATGTGGCGAAGGAGCCGGTATCGGCATTGTGTTGATTTCACCTCAAGGAAGGAAGTATGAGTTTTCATTGCTGATTGTTGCTACATCGACAAATAATCAGGCTGAATACCAAGCCTTGATAAAAGGGTTAGAATTGCTGAAGGAGATACATGCCGATGCTGTTGAAATCTTTGGTGATTCTATGCTAGTTATAAATCAATTGGCTGGGATTTATGAATGCCGAAGTGAAGTTTTGATTTTGTATTATGAAAGGTGTTTGCAACTGTTGAAAGGATTTAGAGATTTTCATCTTGAACATATTTCTCGACTGCATAATGAGGAGGCTAATCGACTAGCTCAGCATGCTTCAGGGTATCAGCCTATTCAGGAAGTACTAACATCGGCAGTTGATACCGATGACTGAAGGAAGGAGATTGTCGATTATTTAAAGGATCCATATAAAAAGGTTGAAAGACGTATAAGGTTCCAAGCTACCAAGTATGTGCTCCTCGATGATGAATTATATTATCGAACTATAGATGGAGTTTTACTTAGATGTGTTAGCAGTGATGAATCGAAAAGCTTGATGGGTGAAATTCATGAAGGAGTGTGTGGGGCGCATCAATCGGCTTTCAAGATGAAGTAGATGATCAGAAGGAATGGATACTATTGACCGACTATTCTTGAAGATTGTTTTAAATATTTTAAAGGATGTCAGGGGTGTCAAAAGTTTGGTAATATTCAAAGAGCGCCTGCATTGGCTATGAATCCTACAATCAAACCTTGGCCGTTCCGGGGATGGGCTATCGATCTCATTGGTCAGATTTATCCGCCATCGAGCAAAGGATATAAATTTATTCTGGTTGCTACCGATTATTTCACAAAATGGGTTGGGGCAATTCCTTTAAAAAGGTGGCATCGGCTAATATGATCAATTTTATGAAAGAGCATATTGTTTACCGATTTGGTATTCCTCAGACTATCACTACCGATCAGGGCACTATGTTTACATCAGGAGAATTTGATGAGTTTGCTGTAGGTATGGGAATTAAAATTTTAAATTCTTCTCCATATTATGCTCAAGCTAATGGTCAGGCTGAGGCTTCTAACAAAGCGATCATCAAACTCATTAAGCGCAGAATTGAAGAAAATCCTAAGAGGTGGCATACAGTATTAAATGAAGCCTTGTGGTCATGTCGGATGTCATATCATGGTGCAACCAAAGTGACGCCTTATCAGTTAGTATATGGACATGACGCAGTATTGCCTTGAGAAATTAAAACTGGCTCTAGGCGAATACGTTCTCAAGATCAGCTGACAGCCGATGATTATGATACTCTTATGAAGGATGAGTTGGAAGATGTGGCGGGTCATCGGTTAAGGGCTCTAGTTAGCATAGAAGAAAATAAGAAAAGAGTATCCAGATGGTATGACAAGAAGGTGAAGGTAAAGGAGTTTGTCGATGGAGATCTGGTCTGGAAATTGATTTTATCGATTGGGACTAAAAGTTCAAAGTTCAGAAAGTGGTCTCCTAATTGGGAAGGTCTATATCGGATAAATCAGTCTGTTCCTGGTAACGCATATATTCTAGAAACCCTCGAAGGGGTCGTGTTTCCCAGAGCGTTAAATGGAAAATATTTAAAGAAATATTACCCTAGTATCTGGATGGATGCATAAAAGTATAAGTGCCGATAACAGTCCTATCGGCTAGAATTATACAAGGATGTCAATGTCTCGTAAAGTGCCGATGCAATAGACAAGATTTACAAGTTTAACAAGGATTGGATAGCCAATATCGCACGCAGGCGAATCTGGTTGGCTTCCTTCATTTCTTTAATGTCTTCATCGGCAGCACCTTCCACAGGCTTGAGTTTTTTCTTCATGGCCAAGGCTTTGCGAGCCTGGGTGTCTCTTTCTTGCTGAAGGGCCTTGATGGCATTGGGTAGCTGGCTTTCTTCTTGTTGAGCATGAGTTAAGGCTGCCTCGACTTCTTTTAATTCAGCCAATAGAGCCATCTTCTTTGCCGATAAATCTAAGATTGTCTGCTTAAGTTCAGCGCCCGAAGTCTGTAAGTTGCCGATGCCCTTGTGCTTCTCATTAGCAATTTATTTTAGTTGTAGCATCTCTTCTTTGAGTTGAGCCTGAGCTGCTCTATCGGCAATGCGTTGAGCAGCCCATTGATATTGCAGTTGGCGGCTTTCTAAATGGGCTGCTGGGAAGAGTACTTCTTCAACATCGGCAGGGACCTGGCCACGAATTGTTTTGAAAATTGCCTTTGCGGGGTCTGAGTCATCTACCAGTTGGGCGGTATCCTGCTGTAACAAGTTCAGGAGAGCTTCCAACTTGGACTTAGTTTCTACCGATATTGTTCCCAGTGCAAGGGAAGAACTTGTTTCCTCTCCATCATCGTCAGAAACATCAATGGCAAAGGAGAATAGGCTGTTTGGGAAGCCTTATTCCTGAGGAAAAGAAAAGGAGGTCAGTTAAGGATAAGTATGAGTATTATAAATCAACTAGGTTAATCGGTTTACCTGTTTCAAGGCAATTTCCTATGCTTGACTGGAGGAAGCAGCCTAGAGTATGCCGTGTGGAGGATTGGCTGAGCTTGCTGATGGGATATCCTCTGTGACCTCATCGGTGGTTGGCTCTTGGGGTATGATGACCGATGACATTGGGGCAGATGTGGGGATCGGCATGGACTTCTGTCGTTTTGGCTGTGCCTCGGCATCTATTAAGGCTTTGCGCTTTGCTTGGGCATCAGCAACGGTTGGCTGGGGGGCATCGGCACTTGTTGGTTGTGAAGCTTGGACATCTGGTATGCTTGCCGATGTACCCATTTGTTGCTGCAAAATAAGTGTAAGGTATGATATTTAACAGATAAAATGTGAAATCAAAGGGATACCTCTGAAGGTTTGTCGGAAGAAGTGGTGCTTGATATCGGAGGAATTGCCGATGACGATCCAGCGGTGGCTCTTACCCCCTGATGATTAATGTTAATATAGTTTGTGATCGGCATAAGTAGAAATAAATAGGGTTGTTACCTTGAATGCCTTGACCAAGGTTGTAGCAGCAGCCGATGGAGTGGCCCTAGCTGTAGCCAATTTGGACTTGGAGGTGATGGTCTTGGCACGGATCTTCTGGTGAGTCAAAGCAGCTAAGGTGGGGGCGTTATAGCCGATCGGTGATATCGAGGAAACAGGCCGAAGATCGAAGGGTTTCCCACTTTTGCTCATAGTTGGTCCTGGGTTGTTAACCTGTCACGAGAAAGTTAGTTACCGATATATGAAAGGAAAAAAACAGAAGGGAGCTAAAAGGAACTTACTATGTCATCGGGAATGGCGTATTCAGGGTCGATCATGTGCTGATATGTGTGAGCAGATGTTGCAAATAGTTGTTCCCTCCACTCTCGCCACCATTGCTTATATGATTCAGTGATGAAAGATACTGGCGTCCAGACGGATATATCGACATTTGTAGTATCGGCATTGGGGGAGAGTTGCACTACCCTGCTCCAATCTGTTCCGCAGGTGATTGTTTCTCTGGGTTTGATCACATCGGCAAAACAAAGTTTGATTGGCAGTTGCCCAAAAGCCAATTGACGGGATACTGCCGATGGGTTGTAAAACTCATACGTGATATTGGTGTTTTTTTCGCTACCAAATGTGTTTACTGGAATTGCCCTAGGAGTAATGATGGCCATCATGAGTTCATTATCCTAATTCAGAGTATCATCGGCAAAGTTGAAAAGAAGGGGGAATCTGTTTTCTTCGTCAATATAAGGTACCCAGGCCCTATGATCACGAGAAAGACCATTGTAGAAGCTTTGAAAGAATCTGCCGATCTGGTCTTCATTGGCCTCTGTTCCAGGGAGGACAATTATGGCTTCACCAAAATTGAGGGGTGAGCGTGTTGCCGATTCCTCGTCCCCAAGCACATGGTCTTCAGCAATTTCTCGTGGGAATTGTTGGGCAAGAAGTCCCATTGCAACCATTTGTGCATATGGGTATTCAGCCACATGTTGATGAACCACCATGGGCCTCCTAAGTTGCCGATGGGTTCGCCAAGCAAAAGTTTCTGAGACACTTGATGAAGAAGATGATAAGTGGAGCTCAGAAGGTATCAGCTAAGAGGGAACCTTACACCATTGGCCAAGAGTTCAGCAGCGGGGAGGAAAGCGTTGGTTGGTCCTACTGATCGACCACAGAAGATAAATTTTTCTAACCACATATTCAAGAATGTGGCATGTTCCCTCTGGTTAACTGTCCCAGTCTTCTGGTATTCTTGAATGTATCCTGTCCAACCGTCGATGTTGCGGGTATTCACCCTATATTCAGATTTTCTGCCATAGATGGAGCCTTCATCGGCAGTTGAAATATCCAGACCAGTGAGCATGTAGACATCAGCAAGTGTGGGAGTAGCTGGGCCATGTCCAAACATAAAAGTGTTTGTTGTGTCTGACCAGAAGTAAGCAGCTGCAATCATCATTGACTCATTCTTCTGCATATCGGCAATAGATAGCCTAATGCATTGGTCTAGCTTCCGTTCTGCC